>NC_139944.1:35436602-35541602 GCF_963454915.1 Gymnoscopelus microlampas
TTGCAACAACGATTAAAGGCTATTGTCTTTGTGGCTGTCTAGGAATGTCCATCCCCATCGCCAGAACAGATCCAGTCATTTTAGATGCCAGCCAGAACTCGTTACAGTCTTCTATTGGCCTCCATGTTTTGGAGCATTTCTTTTCCCTTTTACAATCTATCTGCATCATTGCAGGTGACCATAGTGGAGACGGTGCATTGTGAGCATCATCCGTGTCAATAAGGGCCTGGCACTTGGTGTTGTTCAGTACGCAGCAGAGATGATAGTCCTTCAGCTTGGCTAACAAGAGCATCCTGACCTATTGCATCACAGCCTAGCATGGGACACTGTACTGCTCTCAACCACAATCTATAGCGAGGGTGGTACTATGGACAGCCCAGAGCATTAGTGGATATGAGCTTCCCTCCACCCGGGATATATACACCGACCGATGTGTTATTAAATCCCATAGGATTTGTTTCAGCTGCTACTGTCTGGCAGGCTGTACAGCAGGCTCCGAGACAGCTTTTGCCACCAGACAACTAGGTTTAAGGAACACTAGACACTAAAGGCTTGTTTCCTGTCTGCCTACTACACACACACACACATGCACGCACGCACACACTCACTCACGCGCACGCACGCACACACACACACACGCACACACACGTACACACATGCGCTCTGGCTCGGCTATCTGCACGACCCTCTGCATTGCTTTGCGGTTGAGGTCAGTACAGTTCCCATACCAGGCAGTGATGCAGGAGGAAGGCGTGTAGGACCACTCATAACAAACTGCTTCAGCCGCCTCAGGTACAGTTGACCTCGAACTTGACCACTTAATTGGAGCTGTTCGTGGCTATGCACTTGTGGGTGTACAGGGAATAGAAAAGGGTCATGTCCTGGAGGGCTCCTGTGTTGAGGGGCAGGGGAGCAGAGGTGATGGAGCCTATATCCTCATCCTCATTAAATCTTGAATCTTGAGAACCTTTTCTCTAATATAGTCAGGCTCAATTGGTCTGACTCAATTGGTCTGAGCATGTACTTCAGGGATTCATAGCCCTGGCCTGCATGTGTGAATTAGGCCAAAGCAGGAGGAACACACACACACACGCACGCACGCACGCACGCGCACATGCATATGTGAACATTTTCTCTCTTGACTCTTTCTGTGTCAATTAGTTCACTTTGACTGTACTAGTGCATTGCTCGTTCCGGGTGTGGCCTCCATTCATAATGTGTGCCTGTTTGGAGTGGACCGGTTCTGGAGAATCGTTCATCTAGTCGACTTGACACTTCCTTGGGTCCTCAGCAAGTGCCCTACAAACTAAGTGCAGTAAAGAATGAAACTCATAAAAAAGGCTTTACATTTTTTCAATTGACCTGCCAAATGTACATATAGACGTATTGTACATACATACATACTGTACATACATACATACATACATACATACATACATACATACATACATACATACATACATACATACATACATACATACATACATACATACATACATACATACATACATACATACATACATACATACATACATACATACATACATACATACATACTGTGGAGACACCAGACAGGTAAGCACCCCAGCGAGGCGAGACAGTGGGACAGAGGCAGAGTTCAGTGCCAAGGACAGCGCCTCCACCTAGGGCGCGTCATTGAGGGGAAGTATCCTGTATCATGGCGCATCAATGTTGCCAGCTACTTGGAAGTCGGATGTCAACTTCCACAGAAATGGGAGTTAGAATTTCAAGGGAAACTGTACCGCTTTACCTGGTTGAGTCATCATTAGTAGGAAATGTGCCCATATCAATTGCATGTGCTTGCTCATACATATGTTGCAATGAATCAGTTAACATGAGTTTAATATGGATATAAGGTTAAGAGAACAGAATAGGGGCAACCATGGGAAAGGAATGGATCAGTGGTTCTCAATCTTTTCTGAGCTCTGGACCACTAGCATATCTCAGTTAAATAATGACTGTTAAGGGCTTGATTTAATTCACCTCGAATTAACAAATTAACAGTCATTATTAAATTTCAAGCTTTTCCCCCCACACCACGCCCATATCCCCCCTCCCAACACAACAGTGGTCCCCAGGTTGATTCTCAGTCAGGGTGGTGGTCCCTGGTTCATAATCAGTTGAAAACCCAAGTTCTAGCTCAACCTGAGGTGATGACACGAGATAACAAACTAAAACTACAAACTAATGAAACTGGCAGGGCACTGCGTCAGGCACCCGGAACTAGTGGCAAGTAAACTGACACTATGGGAGCCAACCCGGGGAAAGGCAAGAAGCGCACCACCTACGTAGATGCACTGCGGCACGACAGCTTAGCTAACAACTCTGTAGAGCCTAAAACCCTGATGTTAGATATAGGAGAGTGTGGAGGGCAGCGATTCAGGAGTCCTGAGTTGGTGTTGTCTAGACCGCACTCTCGCATCGCATATACTGTATAGTTAAGCACATGCCTTCATGCACACCTGCAGTACACACATCCTAGCACATAATAGTGCTAGGAAATATTTAGATATTTATTATGTAAGTACAGCCACTCAATGAGTGGCAGGATCACATGGCACTGACATTTGTCTATGTTTAGTTGGCATTGTACTGCACGCTTGGTGCTGCATTCCTTTCACCAGCCCATGGCTTAGCATCGTCTGCAGCTATTATCCTAATCAGACCAAATGGGGCCTGACAGTCTCAAGAGAACGAGATATAATCTCTTCTGTCATTACTGACCAACAGACCCCTAGCTAAATAAATAATACCAGGCAAATCGCTTAATCGCCCGAAGAACGAGTCATACCTCTTAACTATGGCTCCTTAGCAAAGATAGTTATAGACAGGTGAGGGTGAACTGCAGAACTGTCTTTAAACTTTAAATTCACTGATTATATATTTCACGTTTACAACAAGAAAATAAATGTTATGAAACTAATAAAGAAACAAAATAATCCAATACAACAAAACTAGAAAAGTGTGTTCCTTAGAGCGTAGATCTCTGCAGGCTGGGTTGGCTGCCCAGGACTCACAATATGGAGGTCAATCATAGCCAATCAGAATTGAATATGGAAAAACCATGAGCAGAACCAGGCTTTGGGACCATCTGCCTCGACGAGAGAGAGAGAGAGAGAGAGAGAGAGAGAGAGAGAGAGAGAAAGAAATAGAGAAAGAAATAGAGAGAGAGAGAAAGAAAGAGAGAGAGAGAGAGAGAGAGAGAGAGAGAGAGAGAGAGAGAGAGAGGTGGCATATGACTATGGAGATCATGTGTACCGATTTGCATGACATTTGGATAAAATCGGAAGGAGTAATATAAAAAAATGTGTTTTACATAAGTCGGCCTCCTGGTGGCGCTATAAAAGGCAAATGTAAAAAATGCAGGGCAAAGGTTTTTCCTTGACTTCTAGGGAGTGCGCATACAAAGTTTTACACAGATCGGTGCAGTTATAGTTAAAAACATGAATCTGCCTGTTATAGCGCCACCATGAGGCTGATTTGAAAATGTTCAAGTGGAATTTCTTCCTCGGCATAGTGTAAATAAGCGTGCAAAATTTCACGGAAATTGCATGCTGTGTTCATGATTTGAGGCATTTTGTTGAAAACGGGGCACTCCTGCAAACTTTGGAAGCCATTTTAGCCAATCAGGATGAAATATGAAAAATCTGAAAGACCCGTTTTGTTTAATGACTATAGAGATACTGTGTACCAATTTGCGAGATTTTTGGACAAAATCTGTAGGAGGACTGTCAAAAAATATGTTTTGCACAAATCGGCCTCCTGGTGGCGCTATAAAAGGCCCATGTGAAAAAATTGGGGCAAAAGTTCGGAATTGGCATCCAGGGAGTGTGTGTGCACAGTTTCGCTGCGATCAAGCCAACGGTGGCGGAGATTAGCTGGTCACAGAGGGACACACACACACACACACACACACACACACACACACACACACACGCACACACACACACACTCTCTCCGTCTCTCGCCCTGCCTTTCGGCCTGGCGGAGACAATAACAACAATTATAATAACAGTCCACCTCCATATTCCAAAACATGTGTCGTTGCAGGAAGCATTAAGTAAGAGTACAGTACAGTACAGTACAGTACAGTCACATATACTTGTTTCTTCTATGTGGAAGGCCCAGGATGAGGGACACTGGGTGGAACTGTATTTAAAGTATCCTATATGGAAGAACAGGCTTTAGTGTTGACTCCAAATGCACATGGCATGCTGACCTTAGAGTACCCATCCTACCATAAAGGGAAAAAAACAAAACAAGTCAAGAGCTAGTCATAAGAGCTGTCAAAGTGTTTATCCCCTCCTGGCACAGAGTGCTGACCCCAAACACAACACCATAAGAGAAGACGGGGTCATGACATGTCAATGCCACTGGAAAGTTCACCGTCATAATCATTGTTATCAAGACCACTCCCTCTTTTGGGTTTTGTGCGTGTGTGTGTGTGTGTGTGTGTGTGTGTGTGTGTGTGTGTGTGTGTGTGTGTGTGTGTGTGTGTGTGTGTGTGTGTGTGTGTGTGTGTGTGTGTGTGTGTGTGTGTGTGTGTGTGTGTGTGTGTGTGTGTGTGTGTGTGTGTGTGTGTGTGTGTGTGTGTGTGTGTGTGTGTGTGTGTGTGTGTGTGTGTGTGTGTGAGAAAGACATAATGTGTGTGTGTGGCTCTGCATGAGTGCATAAACGTGCACACGCGCGTGCGTCTGTTTTTTTTGGGGGGGTGCCTATTTAAGTCTCGCCACCATAGACAGAAGTGACAATACTGTAGGTGACTGAGATAGATACTGTGGTGTGTTCTGCTCACCATCACTTTTCTTCTTGTCATCACCAGAGAAAGGTAAGACAATGCAATTTTCCTGATGGTTATCTAGCAGCCTCTTATCAGTTTGAACATACTGTAATCTACTCTGATATGCCAATGTTGGTGGTATATCAATACAGTAACATTTCTCGGCTTGCTGGTGTCATAGTTATAATGTGATCCATCGTTGGTCATCACATGGGGAAGAGATCGATACATTTCTAGAATGAAAGTGGTGAGAATCTTTTTACTTCCCAATCTTCCATCATCCATGGGTATCTTCCATAATTTAAAACAACATTACAGTTTTGAATAACAGCAACAACAAAAACTACTAACCTCAAATTACTATCTGCCTTCTGCATTTGTGAGGATGTTACAAATTACGAGATAACAAACTAAACAAACTACTGTAAGTAAGATACTGCATTGTTCTGGAGTGTACAAAGTACAGTATTTATAATTCCAGATCCAGGCTTATTTGTATTCATATACAGTATATTCTGTATTGTGTACCCTCCAGAAACATAGGCCTATTTTCCATTGTCCTTATACAGCTTCTACCAACCCATGAGTACCCTGTGTGGTGGAGTTTGAAATACTGATGAAGTATAACATTTCAAATAGATTACGGAATTATCTGTAGAACTTTGTCATACAGTATATACAGTACATTATTTTGCAAGCACAGTTTGATTGTGTACATAACCATTACTCTAATTAATTTAGTGTTCTATTTCTAATGGAACTGGCGAATGGAATAATCATTTGATTACCTCAAATGGAAGTACCTAAAGAAAGAAAGAAAGAAAGAAAGAAAAAAGGTATAATACCTCAAGGTAAAGGAATCTGATGTTTGTTTCTGTCTTTATCCTGACCAGTGGAAAAACACAGGTGGGGTTGATGTTATCTCTTGGGCCTAGTTTAGCTGCCATATTGGTCATGCCTCTCTGTCTGCCATCACTTTCCTTTTTCGGGGGACATGCCACTATCAGCACTGGGAGGTGACTGACTGATATTGCCGAGCAGGCCAGCAGGGTTCATTAGGCCACTATAATAGCATCATGTAACAGCACTTTTGATGACACAGACGGTAAGCAAACAAACACGTCCCACAGCAACTGGATTGCATTGTCGATAAGTAAATATGAAATAGAGAAGGGCGCACACTAGTATTTATGAGGTGCTGCTGACCTTAGTAAATAAGTCTAAAAGTAAAGAAAAGGCTGCGCACTCATAGCGACGATACAGGATTTATTTAAAGAATACCAACGTTTTGACCTGGTAAGGTCTTCTTCAGGGATTAGAATCCTAAGCCTTTTCTTTACTTTTAGTGTTGACCTGGTATGTCTTCTCCTGTCATTCTTGTCTCACAGCAACACAGCAAAATCCAATCCAAGAACAATGAGGGGGGAAAGGAAAGGGGGAAAGTAGAGACCTGGTTAATCAGGGGAAATTCAGTTTCCAGCTTCACCCAGCTGATGGCTTCTCAGATGGTCCTGATGAGCGCTGGCGGGGGGGGGGGGGGGGGGCAGTTAAGTGTCCTGCTCATGGACATGAAACATAGCCAGGGCCAGGAATCAAAGCTGGGACCCTCTGTACCCATTCAGCTATGGCCACCCGCAACAAAGTGAAGTCTATTTTTACTTTCTTGCAGAGTTGAATCTGCAGTGTTTGCTCTTTATATAGCAAAAATGCCTAAGTAATACTGGGTGGGATAGAATTAAGCCTAGATAATCTTTGGAGGATCCCGTATATACAGCAGATGCGCACTGGAATGTATAAATGTTGGAGCACAGAGTCGGGTGGAACAACAAATGGAAGCCTTAATTAAGACCTAACAGGGCTTTAGACTCAAGTGTTCCACGGTGACATGCACTTCAGAGGTTTTATTTTTGTCTTCCAGGGGTAATCTAAACTGCCAAGATGCCTGAGCAAAAGTAAGTATTGGGTTTCTGTTTACTTTTCTAGATATCTGACCATCATCAGGTTTATTATATATAGAAACATGACCACGACAATGCATGGTGATTAAAATAGTTTGCTGTTAACAATTTCAAGTTAAATTCCTGTCCCTTTTGTGCTCTTTTTATATTTTCAAATGGCCTTCTACCAACAGTCCAGAGGTAAGATCAGCACAGCACCACAGAACGTCACTGCAATAATGTTTTGTTTTTAAAACTAATCTCAAATTATGTTGTTTTAATACACAGAGGAAATCCAAGATTTCAGCCTCCCGCAAGCTCATGCTAAAGGTCAGTCCTTATAATAGGCTATAACTGAATGACCATTAACCACTTGAACCCCTACCAGGGGTGTCACGGCCATTCACTGTGCGTACGACGCGACACCCTCACTCTCACAGATCCGTGATTTCATTCCCCCCACTTTAAAAAAATCAAAAAATCAAAACTTTTTTTTTTTTATAATAAATGGGTAAAATGAGGCAAAAATAAGAATGAAATAACCTAATCCTAAAACCGAAATAAAGTAAACAAAACACCAAAAAAAACTCCGCGCAAAAAACGCAACATTTTGAAAATACAAAATTTGTTTACATTTGACAGTTAGAAATGTTTTTCACGATTTTTCAAAAATAGCAGATCTACAAGCTCATAGCGCGGCACTTGGTGCCGCTCTATGAGCTTGTATATCTGCTATTTTTGAATAGCCAAAGTGTAAAATAATGTGTATAGTCCACCAAAAGTCCATCCCCCCCACCTTCTGAGAGCCCGTGACGTCCCTGACCCCTACATCCATATTCTGGGGGGAACATTAGCCATTAGCCAAAAATAGCAGATGTACAACTCGGCTATTTTAGAGATTTGGTGTCGATGTCAAAAAGCGGTCCAAGTACAGATCCAACTGGTCCACTTTACTAAGTCTAGACTAGGGTTTAAGTGGTTAACACAAGTTGTATCAATCCGTCCCGGAGACGGAGAATTGATCAATCTCTCACTGACACTTTCACCTTTATGGCTTCCTGTTCATGTTGTCTCAGAGCATGATGGTAGCCAAGGCTAAAGAGGACCTGGAGCAGGAACTGGTGGATAAGGAGGAGGAGAAGGTGAGGTACCTGGAAGAGAAGGCTCCCCCAATACAGATAACCAGGATGTCTTTGGAAGAACTTAAGGTACAATGGAGAATGGACCTCATTCAAACAGCGTCCATTTTGTCTGATGTATATATCCACCCGTCATACCCTTCATATCCCCCTGAGTGAACCCATTTAGACTTATGTATATATATATACAACAGCTATATATATATATATATATATATATATATATATATATATATATATATATAGAGAGAGAGAGAGCAACATATGTATTTTTGGAGAAAAAAAATGTGGTCAGGATTTAGAAGGCGTTTTTAGAATCGGCCTCAGGTCTAAATGGGTTAAGTAAGAGCAAAATGGCCACTGTCTGAGTATGGTAAAAGTTCCTGCCCACTACTGTGGAGACACAATAGGTTCTATGCACAGCAGCCATTTTGGAGCGAAATTGGGCCTCTTTTTACTTCCTTCACAGGTGTTACCAATGATACTAATGAAGGCTCTGTTCCATTCGGGTCAAATATAGTCAGGGTACTGTGCATTTTAAAAGGTGTGTAACTCTGAGAGTTATGGGGGTCCTTGAAATTAAAAGTTTGAGAACCACTGTGTTACATGAAATGGAACAAAGCCTTAATTAGTAGCATTGGCAAAACCTGTGAAGGAAGTAAAAAGAGGCCCAATTTCTTTCCAATATGGCTGCTGTGCATAGAGCCTATTGGCCGTGTTTGCTTGTGGGAAGCTGGTTGGGGAGAGTGTTCTCTGTCGCAGCTAGGGCCTGCCTACTACAGGTTGGTAACAGTGCCTGACCTGTTCAGCAGAGGTAAGAACGGGGAAGGAATCGGATAGCATGTTTCCCACACATGCGTTATGTCCTGCCGGTAAAACTCCTCACTGTCAGATAAAAAGGAGTGGCTGGCAACATCATGGGTGTCAGAGGAGACATGTGGTTGTCTACACCCTCCAAACAGTAGAGGTTAGCATTGCCAGGGACTATACACAATGGGGGTCGGGGGGGTTCGGGGTAAAGAAGAAACATATCTCACAACGTATTTAATTCCATAATCGATAACGGGATGAGCGCTACTGATTTTGGTGACCCGAGCGGGGCTTTTAGATCTGTGTTAAAGACATGAATATTCAGTGGCGTGCACAGACATTTTGAGGGGCACGTGCTCAAGTAAATTATACTTTTTTTTGTTTACTTGGTCTGCTCTTTTTTCCCTCTAAACCTATACCTCTTTGCCAAAAATAGCCGATCTACAAGCCCACAACGCCTCGCAGCGCGAGGCGTTGTGAGCTTGTAGATCTGCTATTTTTGGCTAAAGTTCTCCTCAGAAAAGGAAAGCTAGGTTTCGAGTGGTTATGGTAAAAAGAAAAATCATATCACATAAAGATTTGGCGGACCCCCTGTAGTAACTCTGAGGACCCCCTGTTGAAGACCCCTGCTGTAAACTGGAAAAAAAAAACTTTTCTTTTCTTTTTTTCAAAAGGGCACTTCTGGTCAAGAGGGCAAAGGGCAGGTGCTCTAGCACCACCTAGAGTCTATCTGTGCACGTCCCTGTGAATATTCAATGAATACAACAACTTTCTGTTTTTTTCCCTCTGTAAAACCTTACAGTCATATTGGAGAGGTTTTCTACATTGACCTCACCACCTTCTCTTGCCCACATAGACATTATGCCAGGAGTTACATGCCAAAATCGACGTGGTGGATGAAGAGAGGTACGACATTGACGCCAGGGTGGTGCACAACACAAGAGAGGTAACCGAAGGTCGCTAATACTCGCTATGGAAGTGACTTCTATAACTACAGATAAATGGGCCCAGTTAAGGATGTCTGTCGACACCGCCACTCTAACAGCAAAGTAGAACCATTGGTAGTGCATGGCATAACACTTACAAAGTTCAGGGTTTTATTATCACCACGAGTCCACTCATACTATAAATGGATAAGTGTCTGGATAAGTGTCATGACAGATGACATGTGTACCATGTATTGTATCACTCCACTTGTTCTACAGATCAAAGACCTGACCATCAAGGTTCTGGATCTGCGAGGGAAGTTCAAACGACCCAGCCTGCGGCGGGTGAGAGTCTCTGCAGACGCCATCCTGCGCTCACTCTTGGGCTCCAAGCATAAGGTCTCCATGGACCTGCGGGCAAATCTTAAATCAGTCAAGAAGGAGGACACAGAGAAGGTGGGTTTGAGAAACGTATAATGGCAGACAAAGAGGAAGAGCTAATTGACTGTGGACGATATTTTATATCAATTCTGAAAACCCATCATTATCTACATTTCACCATTCAATTATCCTAAAATATTGCATATGTCTTTATCTTGACATATTTTGTCAAAGTCATGTCTTATATTTGCTTAACTCATTCAGTGCCACTGGACGTCTAAGACGTCCGTTGTATCATAAGCCCTGTGCCACCGGACGTCTAAGACGTCAAAAAATAAAAAATACAAGATTCCAAAAAACAATATTTAAAAAAAACCCAACCAATATATCATGATTTGAAAATGTTCTTCTCCATTCACTGCTTGTTTAACTTCTTACTGAAAAAGGCTGTATCTCGGCTCCTAAGCACTTTTTTTTTTACAATGAATTTTGGCTCTGGCACTCAGAGCCAAACTGCCAGAAATAAGTCAGGCACTGAATGACTTAAGGGAGGACCGGCCGGTGGGCGGCCAGCCGGTGGACCACGTCGTCACGCTCATGTCACTATGACTCAGCCATATAGCCTAAGGAGATCCCAATGCAGCTATACACGATCTCCATATATGGGCATAAAAGGGACAAAGACTGACATACAGAGTTCTCCATATACGGGCATATTGGTCGGATCTAGATGTGAGGGCCTCTAGATGTGAGGGCCGCATAGCAGCCCGAACCTCTAGTTTGCTAAAGTTACATATACTAGCCTTTATATAAAATAGTAAAAAGTGAGCTTGTATACTTGCTGTTTTCAATAAATGCTGACAAATGTTGACACATGTTCTCTTATGGGGGTCCCCATGGGGTCCGCGGCCAAATACATATCAATTTGGGGGTCCTTGACATGAAATGGTTGAGATCCTCTGGTTTAATGTTTCCAATAGGAGAAGACAGCGGAGGTGAGCGACTGGAGGAAGAACGTGGAAGCCATGTCTGGTATGGAGGGGAGAAAGAAGATGTTTGATGGTGCCGTCGCCCAGTAAATGGACAATAGCAAAAAAAAAAAAAAACATAAACCAATCTAGATTACAGAAAGAGACCACAAGTTAATCAATTGTTCTACTTTCATTCACAAGTAGCCAAGCCTCCAAATGCAATGATCAGGTTTCTTGAATTTACATGTTTTTACACAATGTGTTCTTGTTCAGCATTTTTGTGTTGTTTTTTGTTAAACCTGTTGGTATAAAGTCTTTATATTTCATTTTCACTTAAATAAACACAGTGTACTGTATGCTCTGGTTCTTTCATGTATTCTGTTGTTCAGTCATATTAATGATAGCTCTATGTACCTACATGTTGAGAAGTTTTGAGTTATTGTACTACAGTGCTGACAATGTACAATAAACAGTACAAGTTGGAAATCAATTAGTTATGTAACCCAATGGGATTCACTAACTCAGGATAATTTTATATATAACTCTCACACTGTGAGGTGCCTGTAAGGTGGCACTGCAAAGTGAACGACGCGTCACGCTAGACGTTCGGGCCGCATAGCGGCCCGAACTTCTAGTATATATACATTTGGATAACAGATTTGAATTGATATTATATTATAGGCCTGTGTGCAAAATTACCTTTGTATTCTTAATAACCAAAATGTTTTAATAGCTTTCTTAATTTTGAAGGGATATTCCCCTTTCAAACTTGTTTGGGGTAGCCTAATCCTTCCTATAGAAACAGATTGTAACTTCAAACTCCATTTATTTTCCATTTTAATGTGCAACCCACCGTCACCTTCCCACGACTCCACTTGGGGCCCCAACCCATAGTTTGAGAAAGTCTGTGGTAGAGCATTGTAGACGTTTCCCAAGTGAGTGTTGTTCACATAACCACTGGCCTGGCCTAAAGCCTATCTCCTGTAAAACTATTCACTTATTGTGCAAGGCAGTTATTTGCAGCTAGATGGCAGTATATTCTCACCATGCATTCTAGTCCAAAATGAGTTTAAGCCAACTGAACACATTGTCACATTCACATGGCGTACATTTTGCTCATAAGTCATAGTCATAATCTGGAATATGACATAATAAACCATGTGAATATGGCCATGGCTGTCATAACCCGGCCCAGACTTGTATGACAAAGATGGATGGATCGGACACGAGTGATCAGTTGTGAATCATGCCATGGGAGTGTAGGCTCTGGTGCAAAACTAAAGACACCCAAAACCAAAAGATGGGTGGGTGTAGAGTCTCCCCTGCCATGGCCCATGGGTGGAGCTTCATGAGCTTTTAAATCCTGGGACAAACCAGACCCAGGTTCGGTGTCCCAATAGCACTCATGACCTTCCAAGCCCTACCTCCCATCCTCTTGCAAATAGGAAACAAAGAACAAATAAAAACCCTGGCAGACAGAGCAGCAGAGCCATCATCACCACACGTTATGACAAATAGCATTTATTGATGGCCATTTCAACACGGATTGCTGTGCTGTAACTGGACTGCATCTTTAACACAGTTTTATATTTTGGCGTTGACTTCTGAGAGGCATAAGCTGAACCATAACACCATGAGTAATTTGGCTTGTGTGTGGGGCCAGATCTAGTATTAATAGTATCAAAAATAGTGTCTGACCGTATCAAAAGACTTGGCATGTGTATAAAGGGTGTTTATCGTCTCGTTTATCACATGTTATTGCCTGAGGACAGAGGGCAGCAATTCACAGTAAAGGCCAGGTGCTTAGAAGGGTGTGAGGTTTAGAATTACTCTTTCATTTCACTCTCCTAAGGGACAACTCAGTTATTTGATTATAAAATACCTTTGTATTAGGGTTGCTATAATTTCACTGCTCATACACATACTATGTATTTGAATATTTGAATTACAGCATGCTCTAAAACTATGTTATATTAGATTTGACAAAATCTGACACAAGCAAGACATGAATTTCACGATGAGGTGTTTCTTTTGTTTGTGAATGTCTGCCAAGTGTGAGTTTAAATGAAATAATTATTGCAAACCTTTCATGTATCTAAGAAACCAACCTACCTTTGTAGCCTTAATCCTTTGCTGCTTGTTCCAGGTTTGGACTTGTAAAAATAGATAATGAAGGTCCATGGAGTATACGTGTTGATCTTATGTATCTGATCCTACCTACCATCTGTGTGTAGGTATGTGCCCTCCCTCCCATTGTAGACATGGGCAGCTTGCCGCCATGTGATCTGCAGTTAGGTTTAAAAGCTTAGGCCCAAACAGAGGGACAGAGTATACAATATCACATTGTCAAGCATCCCAAGTCAAGCGCACATCGATATATCAGGGTGAGTCTGCATACTATTATTTGTTTTTAATATTGAATTTATATTTGAATTTGGTTTTCTAAAATGTCTTGTGTTAGCGAATTGCAGTGTAGTTTGGAAAATGTGCTGGTTAGATAATTGCTGAGTTGGCATCAATGACAAGCTGTGTAATTTGGGAGCGTTCATTCTGTTATTATAATACAGTCTAACTGTCAACTGATTTCAGTTATTTATTTACCCATACAGGTGCAACTTCTCAAAGAATGTCTGACACAGAAGAAGCAAATGAGTAAGTAAAAGAATAATAACTGTAGAGTAGTTAATTTCTGAATGGTTATCTAAACTGTGTGTAAACATACCAGTATAGTGACATCAATTGAGACACATTCTCTTTTTGTGTGTGTCTTTATCACCCAGGGAACAAGAAAGTAAGTCAGTTTCACAATTCGGAACTACATACAGGGGCAATGTGGCTTTATATAACATCTACTTATAATTAATATTGTATTTATTTATTATTCAAGCAAAGCTGGGGCTAGCAATTTAGATACTTATTTGCATGTTGTCAGAGATATTTTCTGATATGCTAAATATAACATAACTGTATGGCAACTAAACGATAAAACATTCTCATTATGCAGAATATACGGTTGATCAGAATTAATTCCACTAACATAAATGACCTTATTTGACATGCTTGAAAAGTGTGTGTCTGATTTGCATCATTCTGTATGCATCATGGTGAAAATTGATTGACTGATCTTATGCATGGGTATCTGACCTAAAGGATATCATGCTAATGTGTGAACACTTCTCTCCAACATGGTCCCAGTAGCAGAGGAAGGACAGGAAGATGTTGGTGGTATGTATCACAATCAATATATTAAGAAGTGTAAAACATTACCTAGATCTCAGCAACAGATCAATATTTACATAAGCTGTGGGTTTGTTTTTTCTGCCACTATAAGTTATCTTCTTTACACAATGAATTCCTCTGCTTAAAGTTAATATAGTTTCGGATTCTGCTAATCCATTGTACAACACTGTATTTTTGGCATTGGGATATCACCATATATAACGAATGAGTTAATGTTGTCTCTCCCAGACAGACCCTATAGCTAATTCTTTCTCTTTGGTTTTGGTTGGAGCTGCTCTAGCTCATACCTAAACAAATTCTGAAAGACACTGTACTTCGTAACCACATGAACCCTTGCATCCCTATTCTTATGTCATTAGTGGAAGAACATTAAAAATAGGAAAACGTTTGTCGCAATAGCCAATCTACAGACTCACAACACGTCAGCAAAAATAGCCAATCTACAAGCTCACCAAAGAGATTTGGTGTAAAGGGAAAGGGTAACTGGGTGAGTCGTGGTTAACTGAAGTGAAGGGTTTAAAAACAAAAAAAAACTTGAAAATCAGCTTTTTTCTGTGAAGAGATTCAGTGTAGGGGGAAAGAATGTACAGACCCCTGGGTGGTCCCAGGTTAATTTAAGTAGGGTTTAAGTGGTTATTAATGAAGAGGTGCACTAGGTTCTAGATCAGGGGTCTTCAACGTTTTTCAGGCCAAGGACCCCCTAGCTGAGAGAGAGATGAAGCAGGGACCCCCACTACATACAGTATTGTATTCATGTTAAATGTGTTTTCAGACTTTTAACCACTTAAACCCTCAATACTTTGTAAACTTGACTGTTGGCTCTGTACTTGGTCTGCTCTTTTTCCCCCACACCAAACCTCTTTGCCGAAAATAGCCGATCTGCAAGCTCACAACCCCTCGCAGCGCGAGAGGTTGTGTGCTTGTATATGTGCTATTTTCGGCTAATGTTCCCCTCAGAACAGGGATGCCAGGGTTCAAATGGTTAGTGTAAAATAAAAAGTCCCTATACCACACAAAGATTTGGCGCCCCCTTGTAGTAACTCTGAGGACCCCCTAGGAGTCCCGGACCCCCTGTTGAAGACCCCTGTTCTAGATAAAAGATAATAGGGTACTTTTCTCTGTTACTGTGCCCACCTTGGTGCATGTGTCCATTTGGGCCACAACACCACAGTGTGGCAGCCCATGAATCTGAGCAGCCCCTGTTTACACAGAGCACAGTTAGTGTTGGATAGCAATGTAGGTCAGCTTGTTCTCAATGGACTACCTTGGGGATGATGGTGGCGAGGGAACAATACCCAGCCTCATTTGTATGCCAGTTAAAGGTCCACTGGAGGTACAGAAGGTTGGGTTACCTTTTGTGCAGAAGGAAGAGGTTAGTGTTACCTTGGCTTACGGAAACACTCTGGCCAAAACGGGTGGCATTTTTGGGGAAGCTAGCAGACAATAATGTGTGATGGCTGTATCGTTTTCTTTCACGGTGCGTTTGGCATCAGCAAGGTTAGTATTAGTGACACTAACAAAACTACATTGAAAGTTGGATTGCTGTCAAATGTTATGTAATGTCAAAGCTGGTGACAAATTGGGAATTAATTATCATCATCTCCGCCAGGCCGAGGGCAAGGGGGAGATTATGTTTTCGCCCCTCTGACTGTTTGTTTGTCTCTGTTTCGGGATTAATCTCATTAATCGCTGGACTGATCCGCCAGTATGCATCTCGCACGTGTATGTATATTTTTTGTGTATATATAAATTTCTTGATTATTTTGTATTGAACTTAAAATTCATAATAGAAATGGCGGCCGGATCGATCTGAAACCTTGCCCAAATAATGGAGTCATACGTCATATATGAGTGACATCTGTATGGTGTCTCTGCAGGAGTCTACAAGAGTGATACTGATGCCACAGCAGGCCAGATTAGATTTTTACCAGCTGCAGCCTGGTCTAGGAAGAGACTGATCAACTAGTCGTTAGTTGATCGTTCTCAACACTTTTTCATCATTGGCTGTCCTGGCTGTCCTTTACTCCTTTAAGCCAATGGGGACACTTCCCCGTTTTGCCTGTCCTTTAAGCCAGTGGGGAGACGGGCTGTCCTCCCATGCTATGGGATCATACGCCCTCCCCTGTCTCTCTTCTCCCCCTCTCTCATTCACTCTGCTGCGGCTGACGAGAGTGTATCGCCGCCCGGCCGTCAGCGCTGCTTAATGTCGCTCGTTGCTACTGGGCATGCTACTGAGTGCTAAGTGCTAACAACAAATGTATGCTAACACACACACACACACACACACACACACACACACACACACACACACACACACACACACACACACACACACACACACACACACACACACACACACACACATGCTCACAGAGAGAAACACCTGGTATAATATGACTTGTCATTTCTTGTTTTAACCACTTAAAGGAGTAGCTCACCCAAAACAATACTTACTTTCTATCAATTACACACCCCATTAAACCTTGAATTCATGGAGATTTATTAGTTTTTGTCGCATTCCTGAGCCAATAATTTGATGACGGGTCATCGGTCAGTAGGAGACTCAGGAGACTCAGTAGGAGACTCTTTTAGTGCAGAGGAAAGAACCAGAGACTCCGACGGTCATCAAATTATTAACTTAGAAATGCAACAAAAACAAAATAAATTTTGTTTAGTTTAGTCTCCATGAATTGCATGCATTTGATGCCTGAAGAAGGTCTATGTGACCGAAACGTTGCTTAAATAAAAGTGTTCCTATTGTTCAAGTGCAGACGGTGTGTTGGTCATTTTATTTTATTCTCTCCGTTGATCCCTGCCTATACGCACCTGTCTTTGAGCCGATCAGGTGTGCATAAGACTTTGTTTCCATTGATTCAACTTAAAAATGAATTAGTCATTCTGACTCTATGATTAGCAATGAGTTCCATCACCAGAATTTTTTTTTGGGTGACACCGTTGTACGACAAAGTATAAAATAGTAGTATCCAACTCTGGAGTATACAGTAGCTCTTTAAAAATGTTTAAGTAATCACAAAGCAGTGCTGTGTGGTGAAGTGAAAAACAGCACTCTATACATAATGGTGTGGTTTAGTGAAATGTGAAACCTTGAAGAAACAAAAGAATACATCCTGTCTCTTGTAGTGCTGTTCAACCATACATATACTTTGTTCGAGCTGCATTGGCCATTGCTTAAAGCACAATTTAGATACAAAGAAACATGTTTGTTAAGATAATTTTTCATATTGTTTCAGACTGTTAATAATCATATTTTCTTGGTGTCAGGATTAGGAGTGCTACATACTGTAATTATGATCATTGTATGACTGTCTTCCACCGTAATTAAGACAATGCAGTTTCGGCTTGGTGTGTCAGGGCCTTAAGGGCTGGGCTAACGCCCATCACTGGGGAAGAGATAAACAGTGGTGACTGATGGGGAAAGAAAAAGTGACAAAGACAGACAGGTTTTCCCTTTACTCATACTTTCCCTCTTTAACTGTCAATCTCTCCAACAGAGGCAGAGACTCGGGAGGAAACCAACCATGCAGGTACAATAAAAAACCTATACACCTGGCGCAAAACATGGCAGCTATGACTTCACTTACGGCATATAAATAAAGTTATAGGACTATCTGAGAGCCAGGCTCTTAGTCTACATAGTTTAGCACTGGCCCCCACTATTTCTATCACAGTCTATTTCAAATGTCAGCTCTCTAGAGTATAGACCTTTCCAAGTCAGTCAAAGTTGACACGACCCTGTCACCTTTCAGCAGATGACGTGGAGGAGAATGAAGAAGGAGGTAGGCTATGGAAGGGATATTCATCACATAAATAACTGGTTAATGTGTGAGAAAGTAAAAATATTTACATGTGTTTGTTAAAATTATGTTTTCTCCTTTTGCAACATTGAACATACTTGTACAAAAGGGTCAAAGCCAAAGAATAAGTGAGTAGTAAAATAACACCTTTATAACCAAAGTGTATTGACAATGAGAGCTCTTACCACTAATGGGCAATGTTTATTATTTTAAAAACAATCTTGTCCCTACTTAAGGCCAGGTTTTTTGCCTGGCTTAGCAGCTCCAAAAATCCCAGATGGAGAAAAAGTGGACTTTGACGTGAGTCCGCTTTGGCATATACTGTATATCAATAATTTCCGTAGTGTAGTAGTCTATAGTGATCGTGATGTAGCTAATTTCTTTACGATTTTCCCCAACAACTACAGGACATCCATCGAAAGCGTATGGAGAAGGACCTGACAGAGCTTCAGACCTTGATCGAGGCTCACTTTGAGGGTCGCAAGAAGGAAGAAGAGGAGCTCCTTGGTCTTTCTGATCGAATGGTACATTTGCGTTTTACAGATGCAGCCTTTTTATTTAGATACATGTTTAATCACATTTCTGCTTTAGTGGGATTTGGGAGAGTTGTGGGAACTCAAAACTGGACATTTCAGTTATGTGGTAGTACTACTGTATATCTTGGTTATAAGGCATAGTTGTAATGCTCTTTTAGTAACACTACTTTCTATGAAGCCCATGTCTATAATAATGTATTATAATCTGCACATAATACTATATATTGTTATTATTGGCATAGATAAATACTATATGACTAATGCATTATACATATGATGCGTAGCCTGCGAGCTCATAGTTCAGGCAGATACAATCGAGAAGTTTACACATACCCATTAATATGTTGGTGTACAGCAGTGGTTCCCAAACGTTTTAGCTCGAGACCCAAAATATTTGTTTTGTTTGTTTGTTTATATCTATTTTTTAATAATTAAAAAAATGTAGGAAACGGAAAAATACCCATACAAATGGGTCCACAACCCAAAAATGGGTCCCGACCCACTGCTTGGGAAACACTGGCATACGTGATGGGTATGCTGACGCGTCAACCAGCTGACCAATTTGGCGGTCTATTTAAACTCACCTCATTCACTGTTCTTCCTCCTGCTGTCAATGCCTGGATGTTTGGTATGCGCCTGTTGCTTTTAATTTACAACATCTTATAAATAGTTTGTCTGACTGAAATGTTTATAATGCATCATAGACATGGGCTTCATAGAAAGAATTAACTAGCTCTCCTTTTTTTTCTTTCTTTTTCTTTTTCACGTCCTCTTGCACTTTAGGAGAAACGTCGTACGGACCGAGCAGACCAGTTCAAGATCAGAACGGAGAAAGAGAAAGAGCGTCAAAACAAACTAGCGGTGTGTATGAGATACAGATGAGAACTGGGTCAAATTGTATTGGCAAATAATTCCAATTATGTCAGTGTAGCCGAGTAGCCTCAACTGAGGACCAGAAACCAGATATCTCCCTTGACCAAGGGGTGATTCCCCTATTGCTGAGCAGTGGATGTTTGGTTTCTTGTGTGGGTTAATTACTTTCACTCTGGCGTCCATATTTTGACACATTATTATAGGTGAAACAAAAATATATGTTTATGTGTGAAAATAGACGCTGTGTGTTGTGAGCTTGTAGGTCTGCTATTTTCAATGGTTACAATCCAGGTGGATAGGCTACAATGGGGGCTAGGCCAGGATCACGTTTCCTGGTGGGGGAGGCCAAAGCAGGGTGAATCTAGCAGAGTAGCCAAGCCTGAGGACCAGAAGCCTATTATCTCCCTTGGTCAAGCGGGGATTCCTGTTTGGCTGAAAGGTGGATGTTTGGTTTCCGATGACATGAGTTATTGTCCTAGGTGTTAACCACTTATTATTAACCAATATTATACATTGTGGTACAGCAAATAACAAAAATAGGGTCATTTCCGGTGATTAGCTTCGATTTTTTCCAGGGGCCAGTTACAAATTGCAGCCCCCTGTAGGCACTATTTTAGAGTGGTTTTGAAGGAGGGTAAGGAGTCACATTTTTTGTATTACTGTTGGTAGGGCATTCCACATTCTCGCGGCATAGCAATAGAACGAATTTGACCCCATTTTTCCCCGAAACAGAGATCAGTGGGGCTCCTTCTGGTGTTGTGCCTGTGTGTGTCTTTTATGCTCTTTTACGCTTATACGCTTTTACGCTATAAGACTTTATATTAAGGTTGGGTCTATAATGTGTTATAACCACATTTATAATGTATTATAATGCACTTATAAGGCATAACAACACTTGTTATTAACTTATAACAAGATTAATGAAGTATTATAACTTGCTGGTCATAATACATTATAAACTCAGTAGAACAGCACACTACCAGATAAAACTTTACTTAAAGGTCAGGTCTATAAAGCATTATAACGACATGTATAATGCATTATAATGCTTCATAACACTTGTTATAAATGTTTATAATCATGCACAACAACTTATAACAAAGACACATTTTAACTAGCTAAGTTAAGGTAGTTATAATGTGCTGTTCCACTGAGCTTATAATCCATTATGACCAGCACTTGTAATACATTATAAACATTGTTATAAGTTGTCATGCATGATTATAAACATTTATAACAAGTGTTATAATGCATTATAAGTGCATTATATTACATTATAAATGCGATTATAATGCATTATAGACACAACCTTTAAGTAAAGTGTTACCCCACAGTTTATGTTAATTACTTGAAAGTGCTATTTGACCCCAGTTGGATTTTGATCCTTGACAGCCTGACATAAATGTAAGAACTGTGAATGTGAGGTCAAAACTCATCTGGTCCTCCAGGAAGAGAAAACCAGGAAAGAGGAGGAAGAGGCAAAGAGGAAAGCAGCTGAAGATGCCAAAAAGAAGAACATCCTTGCCAGCTTGAATTTCACTGGATACAAGGTAACTCATATTCTGTAATATAAAGACTTGGGACTGACAGAATGCTTGTAGTTAACCACTTAGACCCCAGCATAGGCATTGTGGGGAAAGCTTTGGCTGAAAATCGACAAGCTCACAGCGTCGAATTGTGAGCTTGTCGATCGGCTATTTTCAGCGAAAGTTTTCCCCACAATAACAGAAAACAGAAAATACACTAGTATTGAGCCCTGAGGGACGGTTTAAGTGGTTAAAGCAACAACAGATTTCTTTCCAAATTTCAGACACAAACCAAGGGCGCGCCGAAAAAGCTAACAGAGAGGGAGAAGAAAAGGACACTTTTAAGTGATCGGCGTAAGGAGTTAAACCTTGAAAACCAGAGTGAAGACAAACTCAGGTACAGCAAACACACAAACAAAGGAACTTAGTTGGTTTTAGTTTACTCTCTTGCAACAGAAATCAGTAGCTTCTCTCAATGAACTATTTACCTTGCTGGAATAGGTCTATGGTGAATTTGTGACAACATACCCTACTCATCCTGAGTACTTTCCTCCTCTAAGCTGCTGTATTGTGTATTTATATTGACAGGGAAAAGGCCAATGAGCTTTGGAAGTGGATGAACCAACTTGAGGCAGAGAAATTCGAACTTCAGTATAAATCCAGGAGGCAGAAGTACGAGGTAGGCTATACACATTACTTAATTTACACATACCTCCTATCTCTATTATTCTTATCTTATGTACACTAAAATAACATTGTGTCTATACATACCCTGACAGGTGTTGATACAGTTACACTTTCATCTCAAGCAACTCTCAGAGATACAGAACCACTCATTCTCTCGCATTCACACACTTACTCTGACTTATACTCATAAACTCACTCATCCTCTCTCAAAAGCAGGACAGATACAGTAGATAAAAGCAGAGCTAAATTAGAGAATGTACCGTAACTGGTTACATTGTTAAATGAGAAGAGAAAAAAAAGTCTCATCTCCATAATTGCCCTCATGCACATTCCCTGCTGTGCATTGTACATATTGACATGACTTGAGGGCATACAAGGCAGTGATCAAAGTTCAGCATGTCAAACTGTCATTGACATGACACTAATCTTCAAATCATTTTTTCTAGTCAACACTTTCTCAACACTTTCTCAACACTTTTTCATCATTGGCTGTCCTTTAAGCCAATGGGGATACTTTCCCATACTCTGAACGGGCGTCCTCCCAAGCTATGGTACTAGACACGCCTCTTGCCTCTATGGCAGTGTTGCCAGATTCTGCGAGAGAAATAAGCAACAGGTCTAAGCCAATGGGGAGCCACTAGCAGTGCTGCCAGATTCTGCGAGACAAATCAGAGAAAACAGAAAGCAAGCTGGTATACATGACTGAGTCATGTCGTGTTTTATTTCAGGTCACTGTACTGAGAAACCGGGTTTCTGATCATCAGAAGAAGTAAGTATGACATGATTTATTTAGACAGTACATGGTATATAATATAGACACAAAATAACTGGAAAGAAGGCACACAATAGCATTATCCCCCCCACCCCCTCTCCCAACACATTTGGTATGATAGTATGATATGTATGACAACTTCATAAAGAGTCTGTTTTGGGAAACATGGTGAAAAGTTATGTACTCAGTAAAATCCTCAGTAAAAAGTGTTCATTTATCCATCTTTAACTCTGAGAGTGTATATAATGCAACCAAATGGACACTTACACGGCAATCTAGTTACATTTGTAAACCGTCAGAGTTAAATGAACACTGAGGAATTTACTGTGACCCTTATGTCTAGGACCCTATGACCTAATTACATTTATCCAGATGGGATAAAACAAGATTTCATTTCATGCACACATACTTTTGCAATTAGATGTGACCTTTCTCCAAGGTGGATCAAAGTTAATTATGTCTACATACTACTGCACTGTCCAATAACAAGCCGTAGCGGTTCCACTAACAGAAATACACCAATTGATAAATCCCTTCTAAAACCGATAAGCCTGCACTGATGTAAAAATTCACCCAGTGACCTCCTCCTGTTTCGACACCGACTGTCCGACCACCACCTCTCCCTACCAGTGGTGGAAAGTAACTAAGTACATTCACTTAAGTACTGTACTTAAGTACAATTTTGAGGTATTTGAACTTTACTTGAGTATTTCCAATTTCCAATACTTATACTTCCACTCCACTACATCTCGGATCCAAATATTGTACTTTTACTCCACTACATTTATTTGAAAACTTTAGTTTCTACAGTAGTGCAGATTTTGATTATTATTACAAAACCTACATTAACAATTTTACTTGTAACAGAGTATTTCTACATTGCAGTATTGATACGTTTACCTTGGCTGCCAAAAACGCAGATCTGCGTTCTATTGAATAGAACGCATTGGCTGCCAAAGACGCAGATCTGCGTTTTATTGATTCTTTTTTAATTTGACCCAAAGACCAAGGAGATATGATTTTTCGAAGATTTAGACTCCCATCCACTTCCTTGTTAACTTGAAACTTAAAAATTCTGTATCTCGGCTCCTGAGTACTTTTGTTTTTTCATTGAAAAATTTCTGGCAGTCTACTGCAAAAAATCTGAAATAATTGGCACCAAAGACGCAGATCTGCGTTTTATTGATTCTTTTTTAATTTGACCCAAAGACCAAGGAGATATGATTTTTCGAAGATTTAGACTCCCATCCACTTCCTTGTTAACTTGAAACTTAAAAATTCTGTATCTCGGCTCCTGAGTACTTTTGTTTTTTCATTGAAAAATTTCTGGCAGTCTACTGCAAAAAATCTGAAATAATTGGCAGCCAATGTGTTAAGTAAAGCATTTGAGCACTTTTTCCACCACTGCTCCCTACACACAAAAATCGTGAGTGTTCATTTAACTCTGAAGAGTGTACAAAATGGAACCCTTTCGGGTCCATTTTGTAGACTCTTCAGAGTTAAAATTAACACTCAAGATTTCGTTCCACCAGCTGTTGTTAGAAGTGGCTTCCATGGCAGTTTACTGGTGTCAGCTGGCCTATGGTGATGCTATTCCTCCAGGAAACCCAACCGCAACAGGATTGGGGAAAACAAAAGGCAAGGGTTAAAGAGACGATTCTCGGCCAAGGACAGGGCCTGTAAACACGTACGAACAACAAATGTACAAACATGTACACAGACCGGAGGGAGAGCCTGGATTTAATGGCAGCAGCTGAGGAAGCCTAAACCCACAGCATGATGTCATGTCTGATAATATAGTTCATATTAAAACGATGAACACCCCTCTGTTGCTATCCAAAACATTTGATCTCTATCTTCAAATCCCTACTTTGTGTATGCTGAGTGATTCACAATGAAGCTTAAGTCTGCCATTTTAGCTTGCAGGATCCAATAAACTAGTACTCATGCAAAGCTTTGATGCTCCTCTCTCACTAAGACTAAAAGACTAAAACAAACAAATATTTTGATATTTAGTCGACTAAGACTAGACTAAGACTAAACAATTTCAGATGACTAAAATAGGACTAAAACTAAATTATGTGTTATTCAAAAGACTAAATCAGAATTTGCTGTTAAAATTAACACTGGTGTGTGTAAACCATGACTAATAAATCCAATAATCATGTTGAAACACTGCCTGGGTTGATTCCTGATAATATTTTGTTATAACTACCATAATAAATGCATGTGTGTGTGTGTGTGTGTGTGTGTGTGTGTGTGTGTGTGTGTGTGTGTGTGTGTGTGAGTGAGTGAGTGAGTGTCAAGCTGTTGTAGAACACTAATTAATTCAACCATAAATAATCTATTTCATAAATGAAATAGATTTTTTATGGTGAGTTATAGTTTAGTTTTATAGTTTTATTTCGGTGTCTCTAAAGCTTACCACAACTTTAATAAGCATATTGTTTTTTTCGTGGTAAGCCGCAGGATCAAATGCCAGGGCTGCAGGATAAGAATGGCAGCACAAGTACTCAAATTATAGAGGAGTAACAAATCCTGTTCCCATGTCGGATAGCTATCACACAACAGTTCCGTTAACCAGAAGGACATCTTTAGCAGATTAAATTTGCCTGCTGTATTAGTGAGGTGGGGTGCCCTTGTTATATGTTTGTGGTATAGGTCATTGGTTCTCAAAGTGGGGTCCGGGGACCCCCAGGGGTCCTTGAGGGGGTTCCAGGGGGTCCCCAGCTAAATGTTGGATAGGAACCAAATGGACTCTTATGGGTCTGTAACTCTGAGAGTGTACACATGGGTCCATTTGGTTCCATTTGTACACTCTCAGAGTTAAATTAACATTGATTTTACAATATAAATTGGGGTCCCAGAGATAGAAATGCCATTAAATGGGGGTCTGTAGCCTAATGCATGCCCCCCACTGGTATAGGTAACCTGTAAGTGTGTGTGTGTGTGTGTGTGTGTGTGTGTGTGTGTGTGTGTGTGTGTGTGTGTGTGTGTGTGTGTGTGTGTGTGTGTGTGTGTGTGTGTGTGTGTGTGTGTGTGTGTGTGTGTGTGTGTGTGTGTGTGCGGGTGTGTCCGTGTGTGTGTGTGCAGGTGTATGAGTGAGGGAGAGAGTCTGAGGACGAATGCATACATGTATGCATACAGTATGAGAATGGTGTGAAGGAAAAAAGATACAACTTTGGGCGGGTGGAGTTACAATGTCACCGCTAAAATCTAAATGCGCAATGTATTGAGAAACTAATCCCTTGTCCCTACTTGATTTTTGTTCGATGACTATGTATATGGTTTTTGAATTGTCAAGAAGCATGTTGTACCTTGTACTCATCCACTCAATAAAACATATATATATAAAAGTGGAGAGCCAGAACACAAAATACAAATTTATTCACCAAAATGCATATTCCACCTAGATAGTAATGATGATCATATTTTATACTACTGCTATTTTCATACTACTATTTATCTAACTTTTTCACCACATAGTATAGTATGGCTTATTGTGGGTGTTATAGTAGCCAAAACATATATATTTTTAATGATATGGTATCGTATGAGATAATAATATAGTATGGCATTTATTTTATAACAGTATAGTATAGTATGCCGTTTCCTTGATGCCATAGTATAGCATGACGTTTCTTTGAAGAAGACGTAGTATGACTTTCTTTATGATAATACAATATTGGGACTTTTTTGACACCCAGTATAGCATGATCAATTTGATGACATAATAATACGTTTTAGATGATGGTAAAGTATGACATATAGTACTTTGCATTATTGTGTAGGCCTAGTAGGCTATGCTGTATTTATGTTGCGTAAGGTAAGCAGTCTAGAAGAGGGTCTGTCTGTTTCTCTGTGTGCCTGCAGCTAATCTTGCAAACCACTGGAACGATCTGCGCTAAAATTGCTTGTGTACTGTACACTGCCAGTAGACCAAGGAAGTAAATCCCCTGTGTTTCATGTTATACTTCAAATATTTAACTTTTAAAAACATATTTTATGCTGGAAGTCAATGGAGAGACAAATAACTCCATTATTTGGAAGTCAGTCAATATGACGTTATCATGACGTCAGAGATCCACATGGAAGCCACGCCGTTATTAGGTCCGGTCTTGTTTGTAATTTTTACAATATAGACTTTACTGATGATATATAGTTAATAGTATCATAAGTAAAATGTATACTGGAGCAGAAAGGGATCACTAGCTGACGTATTATTGCTGCCATGGGCCTTTCTGTTCTGGAGCTGATAAAAACAAGGGGCACATCTTTAGGTTAAAATGCTTTGTGAATTAAGTATAGACCTCTGTTGTGGTCCTAAGAGTTTTCCTCTATTAAGGGTGGTGAGTGGTGAAATTACTTCATTGTTGGCAAGCAGTGAGCTCTGAGAACAAGATGATACCAGGCAATCCTACGTGACAAGTTCTACAGTTTATGAATACATAAAGAGCATAATTATATACATTTGCAGAGGTGGCTGGGAGATGACTGATAGAGATAGACAGGACAGGAACAGACTGTGCTGGGCAAACAAACATGTGATGAACAGAACAATACATATGCCTACACTATCTACGGCAGGGGTACTCAACAACAAATCTTGAAGGTCCACAAATACGTTTTTGAATAAGGCTAGGGTCCGCACATGCGCGCGCGGTAGGTTAGGGTTATAGAAATATTTTTTTGGGAAAAAAGAAAAAAATATATATAATTTTCCCAGGGTCCGCAGAGAGGTGTCCCGCGGTCCGGTCATGGACCACGGTCCGCCTGTTGAGTACCCCTGATCTACGGTATGTAATGTTCTAATAAGAAGATGAGTTGTACATCCCGTATATTTGGGCCTGCAGTATACTTGATAAAGTAGAGCATGGCGTCACATGCATACTACATGCTTACGCTGCTCAGTTCAGTACAAATATTGGGGAAAACTCGAGAATATTATATATTATCGAGTATATATTCTTTTAATATTTTCAAGAATCTAAGATAACAGTTCGCCTTGAGGTACACAATGTTTTAATTTTCCTGATAACCTACCACATATAAGTTATACCTATTTTGAGAAGGAAGGTGTCACAAGTTTTGAATGTTTTGATATGAAGCCTTTGAAATTTGCCTGCTCCGTAACGTTTAGGATAAATGATCATCTAGCTATAGTACCAGGACCACATGTACAGTATTATATTTTACTTCGATACAGTGGAGTTGTGCTCACCTTTTTGCTTTGTTCTCAGTACAAAGGGTAGGAGCAAGCGTGTCCTGAGGAAGAAGTAACACCAACTAGAAGAACAGTGATGAATTTGTCCCCATCCTGAAACACAGATCCTAATATCCTTAAACTGTTATTTTCTGCGAGTGACATGGTCGCACATAGAAGTATAAATTAGCCTTAAGCGTAGGGTAAAGTAACAAAATATTTTCTGAATAAACAGAACATTTAGCTACTTAACGGAGAATATGAAGAAAGTGTTTGTTTTTAAGCTTCTCTCAAAACAAAACCATCGATCCAATAAAGTGCATGTGGAAATTATCACCAGGAATGATGTAATAGGCTATGGTTTTGATTATTTTTTTCATTTTTATGGATTTGCACAATGTTTATGAGTGTCAGTATTGCATCATGTGTTTGTTAAATATATTGCATAACAAAGCACATTTTACAGACTTTATTTGACATGTAGTAAATACTTTAAACAACAACAAATAATGAAATCTTTAGTTAATACAAAGTAGTAGGTTCTTTTTAGAATAGTAACAAAAGTCCAGCCTGACTTGACTGTTTGTGATTACAGTGAATAAAACGTTAATGATTTGTCAAGTCATATGCTGTAAACTGTTGTTTTAGTTTGACACATTTCTGGTGGGAACGTGCTGATGAACACCATGTGAGCTTAAAAGCTTAGCCACACCCTTCCTGGCTGGATCCACATGTGTCAGCCAAGCTGCCAAACGTATTAATGTGATTGATATTAAGTGCCCAAACAGGGATGCCTCCACTGTGATTAAAAGATTTATCCATCCTTCAGGATATATAATGATTTATTCATGACTTTTAACCGTAATTAATACTGTACGTGTTGCTTGCCGTTGCGTTTTTCTTACTCGAAAGTCTATTTTTGGCAGCCGACACCATCGTATGACGAATGTATAAATTATGCTTCAGGTTAGTAGCTATATGCATGTGTCACATAATCTTCTCTAAAAAGTAGGCTTTGGACTTGAGCCAACAACTTAAGGCATACAGTCTACCATTGTAATAGAAACCTTGTAGCATTTTACTCATAGTTAAGACCAACTGACTGTACTGTACTAATTTATTCAAAGAAAACAAATTGACTACAATTCTCAGGCTTAAATGACAGAACTACATCTCCTATAATACATGAGGCTGCCCACTGGCACATATAAGCAGCATTACATTGGATTTCTTCTTTCTGTAGGAGAGTAGTATTGTCAGTTCTCAGTTGTTTCATCAAACAAACTAAATACCTAATAACACCCAATGATAACACATGTCACAGAATGTCTAATCTCAGGAATCTTTCTGACAGAGTGGCTTCAGTGGGGACAGTGATTTCCTCCAAGGTAATGTCGTTTTCCAACGCTACTTCCGGGTACCGCTGCAGAATTTTTTTCCCCAAACAAAGACTGTATCAAATATACTGTAACTAAAAATCATGAACAATACAGAGCCACGTCCCTGACAGAATGCCCAAACTCTTTTGTTTTTGGAACACAGTTCTTATTTTACGTGATTTTAAAAAAAGGGAATGGGAAATAAATGGGAAAATATCTTCATGACCCAGGGCGTGTTTTATTCTTTACTTCAGACTTGTACTCTATGCAGTAAACTGAAAGCCACATCAGCTACAACTGTCTGGTTCTAGAAGCCCTGTAAATCATAGAGCTGGCGTAAATTGTTTGTTGTGAGAGATTTTTCTTATTTGCCTGAAGGCAGTCTAAGCTCACAAAATAGGAAAGTGACGAAAACAGACCTGTGAGCTGAGTATTAGGCATCAGCTGTGACTACGATACAAATGACTAATTGTGACGAATGCAACATTCCCAACATCTGTGAATCAGTCACAATTGAGAAATAAAGCAGTGGGTGTCTCCTGGAAATCAAGTTCTATTAAACGAGGCAGAAGGTACTAATGTTAACTGGGAGTGTGTTAGGTGTTACCATAGCAAACTGCACCTGTGTCAATGTGAGACACTGCAGAAAAGATAATATGAAGTTGGTGATACTTGTAGCTTTTGTGACACAAATAACAATAGAAATATCAATTCAAGTAGTTGAAGTTGAAGTTGGTTAATGAAAAAAACGAAAACAAATAAATAGTATCAGTGCAAAGTGTTTAATACTCATATAAAATGTCTAACGAAACAAACTCATAAAGCAAGAAAGGGTCATTCTGGTAGGCGGCGGCACATATTTCCTTGTTAATACATTTGACCTTAACAGAGTATAAAAGCAAATACAAATTGCATTGGCTGATGCGTAACAAATACATACAGTATATCTCTACCTTTCACCTTTATCTATAGTACATCCGGGGGGTGTAGTATTTACAGTACATGTGTAAAGCATCCATCAGAAACATTGTTTTAAAAATGATTTTGTATGACTTCTAGTGAAATGAGACAGGAAACCATGCTGCTTAGCTGCTCAGCCTCATTGCTCACAGCGCATGTCCCAGTGGCGGTGTGAAGAGCAACTGTAGTCGAGTCGTTTACACCACTGGTGACCACCGGGATTCAAATAGACCCCTACAGGTCTGTAACTCAGAGTAGATTGGGGTCCCAGAGACAACCCATTGTGCACTCTCAGAGTTACAGACCCGTGTAGCGTCCATTTGGACTGTGGTGGTCCCCGAACCCAACGTTGAGAAACAGTGCTCTACAAAAAAGTATCCACAGGGATTCTTTTTGGCCGGCATGTTATTCCACAACCTGGACAGACTTGAGTGCTGCCATGGTGACGTCGTTCACAAACGTAGCCTTATTCATTCCTTGCTGTAAGACAAGGGAGAGACGTGAATTAAAATTCCATCACAAGTCTTGAAACAATCTCATCCTACCTGAAATACTGACAAACCTATGAGCATGTGAGAGATTTTCCCAATAATACCACATCCTCTATTTCAAGTGAGTTCAGTGACGACGTAATAGGAAAAGGGGTTGCATAACAACACACACCAGTGTGCTACAATTTCTGTACTACAGTATATCATTATGTGAATGACAATTTTAGGATTATGTTTTGAACCTGTGCTACCAGATGCCTTACACATACGTGTGTTAGCTTTGTCATGGCGATATTCTTCCATATCACCAACCTAAGCTTTGAACCTGTCTTCTCTTCTTTTCTCACAAATACCTCAGAGAGGCGTGGGCTTTTGGTGTGAAGGGGAACACATAGCAGAGATAGCTCCCTGAGGTGAATCCTATAGCCATGAAGACAATTGAACTCGCTTACCTTTTTCAGGAAGTTCTGTAATTCTTTATCCGACCAGAGGCTGTAGAGAAGTAGAGCTGCACCTTTGCTGGCTTTGGGGAAATACCTAACAGAAAGAGAACACACATTATCATGAAACAAGACTTGTTTACTAGAATATAGGCAAAATCTAAATCATTGCGCTATGTTCCTAATATTTCATTGTACAATGTCCACACAATCATACATAATCCACAAAAACGGAATTAAATAATTTCCATACATACTGCAAAAAATAAAAGAAAAAAGACAACATAAAATGAATTATACTTTTTGTTAAACCTTTGTTCCCTCAATAATGAATGAAGTGCTTTTAATAGCTGAAATCAAATTTCAGTCATCATGATCTATGGTGATATATTAGTGCATATGAAACAAATCCTCCCACCCATGAAACCTTACTTGTTCTGACTCAAATTCTTCAGTGAGTTGATCAGGTTGTTGCTGAGCATGCGTTTCCCAAGCTCAGGCTCCTTTCTTAACAAGCAGTGAGCTGTCTGACATGCCATGGCCAGGGTGTCGTCCGACTCATTCCCTTCTTTGGTGCCGGAACTCAAGATTCCTGTCAGTTCTGGAAGTGCCTTACGGGCTTCAATGAGAGAGTAAAAAAAAATCCGTTGGCAAGAAAGCACGTACATTTGCACGTAATTATTTAGGGTCATCATGAAGGAACAACATAATACAAGTTGTTTGACATGGTCTTGGATCTCTCACTCACCTATGGCAGACTGCAGGTTCTGGTTCTGGGCCAAGTTCCCCACAAGGGCCACACTGTTCCTCTGCAAGTTAGGCTTGGGTGACTTCAAAAGGGGAGCAATGACTTGCAAGCCATTTAACTTCTGCACAATGGTGTGGCTCATTACACTGGAGACCTATGAGAACAAAAGGTCATATTCATCACTAAGAATGAAGGAACTGAATGCTTGTCTGTGTGCTACAGTGGCCCTGGGGGTCAAAACACAAAGATATTTCACAAAACAAGTTTTGTGAAAACCACATTTCACAAAAAAAACTACGGCATTTCGAAAAACAAGTTTCACAAAACACGATGGCATTTCACGAAACATGTTTCACAAAACACAACATTTAACAAAACATTTAAGAAAACAAAAACACATTTTGACAAAACGACTCTTCACAAAATACAAAGAAATCACAGGGGTCTCCTCCATCAGGACGTGTTCCATCGTGAACAGCCTATCTCAGCCCTCATACAGTCTGTTTTCCCCTTTCACAGCATCAGAACCAGCTTTGCAAGGTTGTGTAATAGCTTCTGCCCCCCAAGCTGTCAGATTTCTAAACACACAGCTGCCATCCATCAGCACCGCACACCCCACCCCTACTACATACACTACCTCACTTCATAGACTTCATGTCTACCCTGCACCAACACTTGATACCAGACCATCATCACAGCTGTGCCTCCTATTTATACGATGCATAATTACCATTGAGGGCATAAGCGCCATACTGCCATGACAACTGAATTTCCCCCGTGGGATCAATGAAGGAAGGAAGGAAGGAAAGGCGGACAGACAGACAGGCGGATGGAAATGTCCTGTGAAACCCTAAAAGGACACTTGACATGATTAGGACTGAAGAGACGGAGTGGCAAAATTTGGGAGGGACGGGACTGAAATGTTTTCCCACAAAACAGACGATACTGTACATACATTTTCAACCATAATTTTTCAACCACATGCATGATGATTTAGATAGCATGTTATGTAGACTAGCCAGGTTAATTTGTAGGCCTGGCATCCTATACTGTGTATAGTTAGATTATTAATGTTTTTTTATTATACTGTTTTAGACTGATGATAGGTTCTTGGTTTACCTATGATCCTAGATGACTATGGTTTACCTATGATCCTAGATGACTATTTATATGCATTTGATGTATTTCCTCGTATTTACCTGCTTAGTGTAAGTCGCTCTGGATTAAGAGCGTCTGCTAAATTGTAAATTGTAATTGATGTGGAGAGCCTATCCAGCAAAAACTCTAGTCTGAAGTGACACAATGACACCGGACAGGGAAACAACCAATTAGAGCAAATGAGAGCATTGATTGAATCTGAATTGACTTGGGTTCTGTCCAATCACAAACAAGATGTGTCGTTGTACCCTTTGGGCAATCTGAAATGTTGTCATATACAGTACAAACAAGCAACTTTTTGAGGGTGTCCTCTGAGGCACAAGCTTGCAGTCACAGAGGAACTACAATCACATAAAAACAAATTCTATTAACTCTAACACTAAACAACAAGGGGGTATGGAGTACACTACACAAATCAGTATAGGTCATCCTCCTGGGAGCATGAAAGTGTACAGCAAATTCCATGGCAATCCAGCTAGTAGATGAACAGAAAAGTTCAATGGCAATCCGCATATTAGATTTGGAGGTGCAAGTGGACAGGTTATGCACAGAGCGACCAACATTACCATCCTTAGTCCCGGGGCTAGTTAAAAGTTGAAGCCCAGGTACCCTGCGCTCATTCAACAGGAATGAGGAACACGACTATTCAAAATGTTATACCACATTAGAGTAGACTCAGAAGAAGTTTACGCTTACAATTCCTTGGGTTGCGGTGAGGTTTTGCAGAGCTCCACAACAGGCCTCCAGGGTATCATCTTGCTGGCTGGAACCGATCAGGGACAGGTAACTCTGCAAGGTTTTGGAGTGGATCAGCCAGCCCGCTCCTTTAGGGTGTAGCTCTTCCACAACTGGATAGTCAAAATGACGCTACAGCAAGAAATGGCAGAGTCCTCTGTCGGTAATTGTCATAATTCTCACAAGGCTTACATCACACATGTGACAGCACATATCATATTTGATTTACAGTCGATACTGTGAGAACACAGATTCAAATAATTATGCTGAAAGCATTACACGTATATTTTTCAGTAATCTGAAATGGCCATAACAGCTCACACTATCCTATTATCCTACAGTTGGTTGAGCAATTGATCTGAACTTACACATGGGCATTGACCATTAGCTTATGCAGACAGTGACGTGGCCCGTTCTTCACTTTTCCCAAGTTTGAGCCGTTTAGTACCGTTTTTGTCAACCGTGGCAACAGGCTATGGGCTCTGTTGCCACGGTTACGTGCACCGCGGGCTATAGGATCTGTATTAGCGCGGCCGGCCTATGTGCTGTGTTGTCATGGTTACAGAGTCCTCGCAGGCTATGGGATAGCTACTGGGTGGACTTGGCACACACAACGCCACACAAACAACGGCCTTTCATTTAGGGCCTGTGTCCACACACAGCGTTTTATGAGCACTTTGGAGTTTGGATATCATCTCCATAGCAATAGCATGCGGATTGACACGTGCAATATTCGAATCCACATTGTGTTATTAACACAAATAGCTTACCTGAAACAGTGTCAACATCAACTTATCATGGTTGTGGGTGGCAAAGATACCACCTCGGGTCGTAAATGACCGGGTTGTTACACACACCACACCATCACGCCAACAGGATGAAATCAGCAGCGCTCCTCTCAGAAACTTAAACTATGCATACCGGACATGGACTAGGCCTACAATAACTTAGAAACCTCTGTGCGCCATTATGTCTGATCCACATTTTTCTCATCAGTGGTTCAGATACGGATATACGCACGCGTGCACACACACACACACACACACACACACACACACACACACACACACACACACACACACACACACACACACACACACACACACACACACACACACACACACACACACACACACACACACACACACACACACACACACACAGCTTGTCTTACCTCCTGCTCTTGCACCTTGCTGCTCTGGGAGCTGAAACAGCCGATCGGGCCGGTGTCTCCCTGGCTGTGTCTTTTACTGGCTGTCCTGGACAGTGCTGAGATCCTGTTGAACAGGGCCGGAGCTTCAGCCTCCAGCTGGAACGTCAGGTTGTGAAGGATGCAGGCACAGTTTTCCACGGACTATTCCAATATTGAGGAACAAAATGACAGGCACATGTAAGTGCACATGCTGTAGTCTTTCACGGACCCATTTTTATGGGTCGCAAGTATATATCCCTTTTTATTTGTTTCCTACAATTTGGCGTTTTATAATTATTTCAAAAGATTTTCCAAAACAAAAAAAAAGGAAAAAACCTTTTCAGAAATTAAAAGGAATCCATGAATAAAAATTCCATGAATAAATAACAACTTTCAAGAAGTACTGAAAATTGCAGATCTACAAATTGCTGATCTACGAGCTTGTAGATCGGCTATTGTCACTAGCTTGTGTCCCAGCTAAAGAGTTTGGGAACCACTGCTGTAGAAAGGATAGATATTTTGGTTGCAAAGCCTTGAGACAGTATGACTCATGTGAGTACTGTGGGTATATGGATGAACTCTTTGTCTTTACACACTACACATGGCACGAAGATAAAAGAAAAGGCTTGGTTTACATAATCCTCTAAGGTTGTGCTTTTCTACATTGCTGGACCATGACAGTTATTCAGGACAAACGTCACAACATGTCAGATCACATCTCGGAACATTGTGTGCTATAGTTCCATGTTTAAATTGAACCATTCTGCATGTGAGGGGTGTGTGTGTGTGTGTGTGTGTGTGTGTGTGTGTGTGTGTGTGTGTGTGTGTGTGTGTGTGTGTGTGTGTGTGTGTGTGTGCGTGTGTGTGTGCATACGTATGTCAAAAGACATACTGTATGTACAGGTTTACCTTATCATCTGGTCTGTTTGCCACCACGCAGTTCTGAACATAAGCGACCAAAGAGTCAACTAATCCACGACATTTTCTCATCGACTGTCTGTTGCTTTGTTTGGCGCTGCTCAGATTTCTGTACAAAAGTAAGCAAGTAGTAAGAAAATAAACAAATAAATAAATACATATTTTGCGTGTGTGTGTGTGTTGTGTAAACATAAAGTAAAACACTGATAACAAATTAGACAGCAATTATTTCAGCTAAATGTGTCAGCGCTACACAAGGTAATTTGGATCCTGACACATGACATATTCTTGGATTGCACTTGACTTGCTGTCACACACACACACACACACACACACACAGATCGATTTCCATCTGTCTGGACATGCTCTTAAATAATTTAAGAGTGATAGTAGACCTATCCGTACTCGAACATGTGAGCTCAAACATTGACAATAAGTAGGGATGGGCAGGGTGTAGTGGGGATTTCTAACAGGTGGAACGCTATTTTAATGTTGCGCACACGTGCACAAAATATTAACTTTAGTTTAACGTTTGATTTCAGCTATTTTAGTTAGGTTTACAGGTGCATTTGTAGTTTTAGTTTAGGAATTGACCAGTTTATTTTTTTAGTTGTCAACCATTGACACCTTACACCAGACACCACGGATGGCTGCATTGGATGGTTCATGGGAACACAGTCTCGCGGGCACGTATGTGCATGTCCGTTCATGTGCGGGCGCATGCTCAAAACACTGTATGAAGGGCGTTACCCAACGTTCCGACCCGACTACACCCCAGCGGCTGGGCATTTCACCGAAAATATATCGAAACCGACATTTTTAATAAATAAAGGACTTAAAGTTGCATCCTGTTGCTTTCCTGTTCCAATTCCTACCCCGGAATTAAACACGGGTCTTCTGCGGAAGTGCTGAAATTTTAACCACTGAGCTTGCTCAGGGGAGACTTCAGGTCAAGAAACAGGATTGTGTGCAAACTAGACACATGATTTAAATGTCTCAATAGAAGAGCAGGGAGACGAAATACAACCACCCCAATTGTATAAGTTATATTCCATTATTACACTGCTTGGTTGAATGCTTGATTCTGATTGGTCAATCACTGAATTCAGCAGTCTGTTATGACCGCTGAACCCAATAACAGGCCGCTGTCTAATGAAAGGCTCACGGTGCGTTTTATCAGCGGGCAATACTGGGCGACATCGTCCAAAAATATAATGAAAGTCTATGAGAGCCGGCGATCGGGCGAAGTGGGCAGGGGGGCGATGAAAGATGGATTTTCTTTATCTTTTTGGGCGATGTCGCCCAGTATTGCCCGCTGTTAAAACGCAGGGTCAGAGCACCTGCTCACTCATATCAATCTGCATTGCTTGATTTGGTGCCGTATCCACATGGCAGCTATGTAAACAAACACGATGTCATTTACAGCTAAACATTGCTCTCAAGAATGTGAAACATTTGAGGTGAGAAATAGACAATGCAGTAACCGAATATTGATTCTATTTTGTGGACACACCTGGCATAAATTAATGGAATACTTTCTACAGTAAGCAATTACATCCTTTGTGATGCATCCATGTGATGTATTCTTTATCATTTCTTTATTAAGTAGCCGTGTAATAAGCGGGATAATCAATGGGAAGCGGCTCATTATTGAGAAATAAACCCTCTCACGGTGATTAGACCTCCTGTCTGGGTTTATTTCTAAATAATGACCCGCTCCCCATTGATTATCCCTTGCTTAACATACTCTACCAAACAGATTTGACAAAATAACATCACTAAAACAAAGTTACATAATACAGCTTTATTCTTGCCTATGTAGTTTTTTTTTGTATGTATTTATTCATTTATTTTTATTGATAGTACATAGTGGAGATCGACAGGAAACAGGGCGAGAGAGAAGGGAGGTGCCACGCAGCAAAGGTCGTCGGGACATGCTGTAAGGCTGCAGAGCCTATGTGGTATGCGCCCCCAGCGGGCGCCCCTTGCTTATTTAGGTTAATCGAATAATCGAGAAGAAGGGGGGGGGGGGGGAAATCTGATTAACCACATACTATTATACTTATTGTACAATGACGGCATGCAAGAACAGTGAAAATATCAGATCTACACGCTCACAACGCATGCAGCATGCAACATGTGAGCTTGTAGATTTGATATTTTCCAGTTTTTTTATAATCATTTATTAATTGCAATCGAGGAATATGTTTGAAATAATCATGATTATCTTATAATAATCATTAATTTGAAGTCAGATCCCCTCGCCCTAACAATAAGAGCTATATGAGCTAACAATAAGAGCTAATAATGAGCTAAGAAATGGCAAATGCACAATATCCAAAGCCAGGAATCGTGTGTTTTTACCTTACCTAAGACAACCTGTAGCATGGAAGAACACATCTGGGTCAAGACTGTAGTTTATGGTGCGATCAGGTCCTGTTGTGTGAGGCAGTATGACGCTCTCCATTAGTACAGGCAGAGCACTCTTTACCAAGTCAGGCTTCAGGCTATCCAGAGAGGACAGGTTCCACAGCAGGCCTGGCGGCAACAACAAAACAATGTCCAAGTTTATTTAACTTGTTTGCTTGTTGCAAAGTTTGTTTAAAAACAAACTTTGCAACAAGCATTGTAACCAGATACAGTAGTAAAAGGGAGAGTGACAATTTTCATCCCATTCACTGGGCAGGTGAAAGAACCTTGTTTAAGTTATTAGTCGAGCCATTCCTGTCAGCATTTAAAACTGTGATTTATGCTTTATTTGCAGCTGTGACTGTGAGCAGACAGGCATTTATGTTCATTACATTGTTGTTAAATTGTTATATTGGGCAATAAAATTGTGCTTGTGGACCTCCCCTTGCCTCTTCTCCCATGGTGTATCCTATGTTTGGGTCCTGTCACATGGGTGTTTTGGACTAACTAAGCACTGGATGTTAGTTTTGGCATGGATTTATATTACAGCAAGCGAGCACTTTATAATAATTATAAACTTACACTAGTTATCATTAGTTAAGCATTCGTTATAAGCGTTAGAGAATACTTAATTCATCATGAATTCATAATTTGTATAGTATCATTCATACATTACTAAGCATTAGTAAACACAGTTATAAACGTTTTATTCCCGATTTATAACCTAATCTTTAATGTGCTTAATGATTGTATTGACATTTTCTATATCACTGCTTCTATCTAATTTATAAATGCTTTATAAGGCATAGATAGTCCTGACTTTAGATGGGCTCACACAAAATACTTAACTAATAACTACCTAAATAAATCACGAGTTTGAGTACGAATAAGTGCATACATTTGTACATATAAGGATTTAGACATGGTTAGTGAGTGTGTTGTTAATACACGTATTATAAATGCTTAACTAATGCTTAACTATTGCTTAATAGTGTGCAGTAATTATAAAGTGCTACCGTTTGGGGATCACGTTTGGGAACTGTCACCTGTGAATAATGTAGGTTCAATACTGTAGATGCAGTAGTAGTACTCATGCAGTGTGCATGGCTGCTTATGCAGTCCATGTATGCACATGCAAAGGTGTGCGAACGTACCTGTAAGCTGTTTCTGAGTCTCAGAGGAGTCAGTCTCTCTGAGCAGGGCAGCGGCCTCCTTGATTCCACCACAGCGGTGCACCTCCTCCTTGATCTGGCTGTTTTTGAAAGACAGGTTGCGGAGGGCTGCCGAGGCCGTCTGATAGACCTGTGGACTGGGACTACGCAGCAGGCCCACCAGAGGAACGACCCCACGGAGTTTCAAAACCTGGCAGTGGAGACACGTGTGGAGGGTTGATACTGCTGGACGTGTTTAATCGTTGTGCAAATACGTTTCACGTAACTACTATGTGATAACTGTGGACACATCAGGCTACATCACCAGTTATTAGTCACAGCCCAGCGACAATTGCTATTTACGCTCATGTGGTGTGTGTGGAATTATGGACATTTGACAGAATAAGATTAACCACCTCCTGTTTAGCTGCATCTTCAATGTAAGTGTTGTGTTGAATGAAGGAGGCGCCACAGTGCTGATAGATCTCATCCTTGTTAGAGAGATACTCCACAGCATCCCTCATTGTCATATCAGCAATGCCACTGTTGCTGATAGAGCTACAGTTAAAAAAAATAAAAAATCAACCTGTGCTATTAAGAAACATACTGGAGCATATTATAAATTTAGCAAGGAACTTATCGTCGCTGTCAGGCGAAAACATTGTATGTCCAAAACAGTTACTTTTCAGGATATTTAAAAAAGTAACCTGTGTTCCAATGGATCCAATGTAGTTATTATTTAGTCACAAGCTCTTGTACAGTAAATACTTTTCATTAGGTAATATTTATAAAACCCACAGACTTAACCACTTTCAACCCTGCGTCCCTTATGATTTGATTTGATTGATTTTAAAAGCAAAACCACATGGTTACAGCAGTTCGAGGATTACACAATAAAGTCCTGAGACTTATTTCCATTGGGCTCCTCCTCTCACATTTAACAGTCAATACATTACAATACAAAACACATGACAATAACATATACAGTACATACCCTATTTTGGGCATGTCATTATGCTAATAACACACTATTATATACTCATACTCTTAATATACTGTGATATGACTACGCATATACTGTATCTATACCTGTTAATAGTTCTTTCACCATGCCATTCCCCAGGCAGCTCAAGTGCTGAGGGCCAAGCTAGATTTCTGTAGCATACCAAAGTCTACTGGTCTCTTTTCCTAATGCCTATCCGTTACTGTCTGCTACTCTTTTTAGATGTTTTTATTCTTTGTTACTCCTAGCTGTATCTCTTTTTCTGTATCTGTCCTGGGTTTCGTAACTGCTGTGGTGTCATAACAAGTTAATTTCCTGCACAGGATCTATCTTATAGGCGAAGATTCACAGACATTCTCTAATTTCTAAAATAGCTTATCTACAAGCTCACACACATCACAATGCGATGCACTGCGCGTCTATTTCAGGTTGTTTTGGCACAACACTGCCATATGACAATACAAAGTATAGTCTAGGGAAAGATAAGGGAGCGCTTGTTTTTATCTATGTACTGTATGTTACTGTCAAGTGTTTTGTATTGTATGTTTAACTTATTAACTTGTTAACTGTGAGAGGACCTCAAAGGAAATAAGTCTCAGGACTTTATTGTGTAATCCTTAAACTGCTGTAACCATGTGGTTTTATTGCTCTTCAAATAATTCAAATCAAATTAATTATGGAATTAATTATGGATTAATTTATGGAAAAACTAAAAGAAGAAATATGGAGATTTCTGCCCGACAGCGACTTATATAACATGAAATTAACAACATTTTAATTTGAATGTATAGCGGTCCACTCACCCGGAATCTGCCTTGCTTCCTATCTTCTTAGATGCACCATCAACAACGAAGTCTTTGGATGGTGGTGCGGACAGTTGGGTCTGGCTTACTATGAACTGGCTGTTCTTGTTGTTGGTGTGACTTGTGCCATTCATAATGCGTGGTGGCTGAGGCTGGGGTGGGCCATTCACCACAAACTGACTGGCTCTCTCTGTCAGCAAGGTGTTGGACTTGTTGGACAGGAGTCTGCGGGAAGGCATAGCGCGATTTGGCTTGACGAAGCGACCTGTAATATCGGGCTCACTGCGGCTGGTGTTGGCTCTGCCAAGTGCCACAGGGATAACAGGGATGTAACCCTGCTCGTATAGGTAGCTGTTCCTTTGGACTGCTGATCCCTTTGCACCACTGACGCTCCGGCGATTGACGGTCTGGCTGAGCTGTAGATCCAAGGAATAAATACTATGAGCATTATGAAAAGAACTTTTCATGAAGAAGGCTTATTTCAACATCACAACTATTCTAGACCCCCTCCTGTTTTCTCTCTACACTAACTACCTTCGTTGAAAATGACTGATCTATAAGGTTGCAATTCATCACATTGCAAAGTGTTGTGAGCTTGTAGATCTGCTATTTTTGCAGAATGTTTGCCCAAGAATAGAGATGTTATAGGGTTAAATGGTGTGTTAATTATGTTATGAGAGAGCTTTAAATGGGCAGTCCTGCAGTCTCAACAGGACAGACCAATTCTTTCCAGTATTCAACACAGCATTATATAGGCCGGGTGAATGAGATAAAAAAACAAATTACACAAATATGGATGAGATAAATTTGCCAGCAGAGTAAAATTATCTGTGGCCAGCAACTGATGTTTATACCAAAGATTATGGTGGCATGTAAAGTATAGGCCTAATGTGAGAATTATTATTTAAACGTTGAGGTCAAGTATAACTTACAAGTCCTCTGTATTTCATAATATTTTACAATATTATTATTGAATGTCCCAGTTTGTTTAAGTTAAACATACAGATCAATTTGATAATCCATATAATTTTATGTGGATCAGAGTGAGATGGATCGATCAATCGATCGATTGTTTTCTGTGGTTCAAAGACAATTACATCTGAATAAAATGCATATATAGAACAGTGGTAAACAGCACGTATTCACAGAGTCTCACTAGAGATGAATAAGATTGTTGATAAAGACATACCACAACATGGCATGAGAGACAAAAAGATAACGTAATCAACAATGATCTATGTTTGAGTGGCAAAGAGCCAGTCACTCATCTTACTATTGCCATGTCCTGGAACATGAGAGAACACAACTGTCATCACATGAATCATATTTCATTTCAATACCTTATTTATTACCCGAAAGTACCCTTACCACATTGTTTTAAGAACTCTCATATGGTAAGCGTATGCTATCATCTTTTTTCATGTTATATACTGTCTATTACAGTAGTAGCCTATATACAGTATGAGTAATACAATGGTCAATGGGTATAGTGTGTGGTGTGTGTGGGTCATACAAACAGGTTCCACCGTACCAGTTTAGATTGTCCATTTCCAACTAATTTAGTTCCATTGAGTGAAGGGGGAAGTGACTTGAAAGAGTCGGTGAACACGTTGTCATACAGAGGGCCTGAATAGAAATAAAGAAATGTTAAATAAAAAAAATAACTTAAACATTTAGCTGTCAATATTCAACTTAAAACTTAAATTAAAACGTTTAGACTTGGGCTACTTACATTCTGATTATTTAGCTTACTTGCAACTTGTGAAATGGCAATTTAGAAACCAAAAATACATTTCTACGCTAATTTGAAACACATTAGCTATCTATGGAAGCAGTAGTTTTGTGCTCAACAACAAAAAAGGAGAGATGGCAGAGATCCATCCCAAAAAACAGCCACACCAACAAGATCAGGATTTTGCCTGAACTCAAATGAAATGCATGGAAGTATAATTTAAACTTAAGCTACAAAAAATACAATTCTAACTGTAAAATACAGTTATAATTACTGGTAAATTTGGCTAAATTAGGCATGCCTATGTAAAATAACTTATTTTACATGTCTAGGCAGCCTAATTTAGCCAGATTTAACAGTTATTTTAAATAACCAGTATCTTATTTGTGTATTTATCTGGCATTTAGCCTGGAATCTGGATGCCACAAACCAGTGGTTTGAAGTAACTAAGCACATTTCCTCAAGTACCTTACTTAAGTACAATTTTGAGGTATTTTACTTTACTGGAGCATTATCAATTTCCAGTACTTTTACTTCTATGCCACTACATCTCAGAGGCAAATATTATACTTTTACTCCACTTTAATTATTTGAAAACTCTAGTCACTTTGTAGATTTTGATTATTATTACAAAACATACATTACCCACTTCAGCCATATATATCAACCATTTGAAAATAGTAGATCTACATTAAGCTCAAAATGCATTGCTTTGCGAAGCATTGTGAGCTTGTAGATTTGCTATTTTCAAAAAATGTTTATACATTTGAAAACTTGTGAAATGAGACATTCTGCATAATGAGTACTTTCTACCTTTGGTTTTGAAACTAATAGCCTACTTTTTTTTTACTTTAACTCAAGTCAATTTTGAATACCGGACTTCTACATTGCAGTATTGATACTTTTACTTAAGTAAAACATTTCAGTACTTTTTTCCACCCCTGCCACATACATGAAATGACATTGATGTTGTCTTACTTATTGGAGATGCAGGAGTGTGTCCACTAGATCCGCCCCTGCTGCTCTGCCTCTGCTTGCACTTGGATCGCGTGAGAGTTTGCACTTGGTCCAAGACGCGCTGTTGACCCGATTGATACTGATTGACGGAGGGCAGCGCGAGAGACGTGTAGTCGACATTATCAAAGGAAATGGCAGATTTCAGTGGATCGAGCGTCATCATTTTAGCGGATCTGCGTTCCAAATGCACGTTAAGTCCAGTCTGTCACGTCTGGACTGGTCTGCATGCGGTACAGTGGCAGGCTACCGCTACAGGTGTCCTTAAAGCGAGCGCACCGTACATTGCCCTGCCCTGAGCCGGTGAGCCCTGCCCTGAACAATCAGACCTCGCCCACTGAAAAACACAATAGACCCACGGGACTGCACTGATGTTTGAACTGGGTGTGTCTCAGCTATAGGCTAGACTCTCTCCCTGCCTCAGTCCTTAATCACACACGCATCAGTGTCTGACTACAATTTAAACGTGCCTTGACAGGCATAGCTAATGATGTACATAGAATTGCAGCCAGCAAGTGAAAGTCCCTTTCATGCTGGCTTAGAACGTCTGATTTCAACATGATGGTTTATTGCTATAGCCATAGATCAAGATTCAAGACTATCATATGCATTATCGAGTCTGACTTTTTCGTATTACGATAGTCTTGGCGACTACCCCGCAGTGCGTCGTGCACTCTCACCACCAGTAAAGCCCGTATTTCTCTGTTCTTCTACATGTACAAAAATATATAAGGTACTTACCCGGTTGCCCCAAATGTTAACTCACCCTTCGGAGTCTTTGTGCAATGTATTAGTCCAAATGTTTCAATAGATATGAGTTTTAATCCCGTCTGTGTCGTTTTCTGTCGGAAGTTCCCTGTATCCTTGTTGTCTGGCTAGTGGCTACGCGAGACTACTCAATGGGCGGTAGTGACGGGGCGCATCCGGTGAAAGCCGGAATTACACTCAATGTAAACAGGAAGTAAACGAGGGAGAACAAATGGCGTTCGGCCACAGACGGGAGTAAAACACATATCTATTGATAAATACGGACTAAAACATTGTACAAAGACTCCGGAGGGCGAGTTCATATTTGGGCCAACCGGGTAAGCACCTTATATTTTTTATTTGTGCATGCTCGGAGAAATACGGGAGGTACTGGTGAAAGTCCAGGACGCACTGGGGGTGCAGGCCCGATAAAATACATATATGATAGTCTTGATCAAAGGCTAGTTTATTTACCACCACAGTGTTATAAGGCTAGGTCCAAAGAACTCTATAACTGCACAGCAAGTTTTGAAAAGTATTTGCAACTGTTATAGTGAAAACAATACTTGCCCCAGAGAATGACAGCAGGATAGAATAGAATAGAAAATGCAAGTTATTTCAATAGTGACTTGGTTGGGGGGTCAACATATACCAGAATGCTGATGGGGGAAATGGAAATGTTTCCAAAGAATGCAACTGAAAGTTTCTGAAACAGTGAAACTTATTCCTAGGAATCATTCAGACTCCAGTTTACTTCTTCCATTTGTGACAAATGGTTACTTGGGAGTCGTGGGAATTGCACAAATCTTTGGCTCAGATATGGGACTGTCAAAAGGCCAGAGCAATGACTGATGTTTTGCATTGTTCTCATTCACCTGGCAAACCTGTAGGCTGTTGTAGCAACTTTCACCACATCACACCACACACCACACCCATCTGTTCTCTGTAAACTCTGTACCATAGTGGTTAAAGTCAGACAAAGTCAGAAAGCATCACACCTTCCATACTTTTCTCTGACTCTGTGTCTGTCTCCTGTGCATTTGTTTCTCACCTATAATCCCTTGTGATGATGACTGCAGTACCCGTATGCTGGTGATTCACTTTGGTCTGTGCCAGCATTTTGTCACTCACACCACAATCTATGTACACACCACAGCCAGGAAGACAGATGAGATAACATGTATTTATTTATATAGAAGAGTCATAGCCATGACTTGTTTCATAGGAAGGAAAACTAGAGCATAGCAATTGTACCACTTACAGTCCACAGTAGATAAGCCTCGGCTCTCACAACAGACTGGCTCTATTTAAAAGGGGTCTTTTTTCAGATGGTACCAACTACCAGTACTAACTTATCAAAACATATTTAGCTGTATGCACCCAATAATGTGTCAGTACATATCACTTAAGATGTTTATAAAATCAACTTCAGCATGTTATGTAAGTCCTTCTCGTGTCATCCTGCTGAGAAGTGAGTCATAGGTGAAGAATTAATTGGCTACTGACCAACATCACAAATTGAACAGGCCAGCATAACAAAAGGGCTATTTTAAAATGATACCAAGAGTTTCTTCCCCTCCTCAATGCGTCTTCAAGTGCCTGTTTGATTGCAATTGTATGAATAAAGTATACGTCTCAAACCACTGCAACAATATTCATATTCATTTCATATGGTTAGGGATGATATTCTCCTTAATTGACATAAGAGTCAATTTACATTATTGACTCTTAAGTCAATGTAAATTCCCCAAAAGACCACCAAGTAAACAGAGAGAGAGAGAGAGAGGAGAGAGAGAGAGAGAGAGAGAGAGAGAGAGAGAGAGAGAGAGAGAGAGAGAGAGAGAGAGAGAGAGAGAGAGAGAGAGAGAGAGAGAGAGAGAGAGAGAGAGAGAGAGAGAGAGAGAGAGAGAGAGAGAGAGAGAGAGAGAGAGAGAGAGAGAGAGAGAGAGAGTGTGGCTTGAAAACTAGATTAATCTACTGTAAATGGATGAGGAGGCACTGTACTTGATTGATAAAGAGTTTCTAGTGCATTGCCATAACTATGCTTTGGGCTGTGGTGCACAAGAGTGCAGATTGTCTCCCTGACATACAGTACAAAGAGAAACTGCTGCACTGCCATTCAAAGAACATCAAATGATACCAAGAGTTTCTTTCCCCTCCTCAATGCATCTTCAAATGCCTATTTGATTGCAATTGTATGAGGGAGGTATAAGTCTCACACCACTGCAACAATATTCACACCACTTGACATACTTTTGCTTCCATTCTTGGTCCCAACAGCCCTCAGGTCCAGTGAAACACTGCCCTCTAATGGTGAAAACATATCACCACAATTTTGATTTATTTTGTTATGATGGAAAATGCCTAGACCAGTGTTTCTGTGCCTTATTTGGGGACAGAATGATGTACTAAAAAAATATTTTTACTGCATTTAATATGGTTAGGGTTAGCGTTCAGGAGAATTATATTCTCCTTAATTGACATAAGAGTCAATTTACATTATTGACTCTTAAGTCAATGTAAACTCCCCCAAAAGTCCATTAAGTAAACGCGTGCGTGCGTGCGTGCGTGCGTGTGTGCGTGTGTGCGTGTGTGCGTGTGTGTGTGTGTGTGTGTGTGTGTGTGCGTGCGCGTGTGTGCGTTCATTGGATTTATGTTCATATCAAGAGACATGGATTTGAATGTAATAGCAGACCAGTCAAAAAAGCAAACACACAGTATAGTGAGTATACATTCTTTATTATTGCATTTAATCTCCTTCACGATCATCTCCAACTATTTTCCAACAGGAATGAAAATAACAAAAGAGGTATTATTAAACAGACTTATTCTAGCATGATTAATAATAAGACTCATTTAAAAACTTTTAAGTTGAGTGAGGAATAATAAAAAATAATAATTAAGTAATGAAGAATCGCACACTGTTTTACAGTCACATTTGAACAAGTCATCTATAACAAACAGTGGCAACCCATTACAAACTTTTGATTTACAGCACATATATTAATAAAATAAATCTAATATTTTGTTAGTCAAAAAATGTGTCTCACATGACTTGAGATTTTTTAAATTACATAATCTTTAATACAAGATACAGTGTATGGAGTCATGGACTTGAAAACTAGATTAATCTACTGTAAATGGATGAGGAGTCACTGTACTTGATTGATCAAGAGTTTCTAGTGCATTGCCATTACTATGCTTTGGGCTGTGGTGCACAAGAGTGCAGATTGTCTCCCTGACATACAGTACAAAAAGAAACTGCTGCACTGCCATTCAAATAAGATAATAATGATAAAATGCCGATGGAGCTGAATATGGCCAAAGTAGTTCAGCCTGAGATTTGAAATAAGACACAGAGGGTTGATCCATTTCCTACATTTCATTAAAAAAAAGGACATATTCACTGGCTTTGCCTTCAAGTGCTATTCAGTGATTAGTTCAACAGCGGTACTGCAACTAAAGACCAGTGTCACTGCTGTCCACAGCATTTCTACATTGTTCCCTGAGGCTGGGATGAAAGGGCTGTTTTAAACGTTTAAAGTAAATAAGAAAACATGAGTAGAAAGTATACAGGGCCATGGCTGAAATGGTAGAGAGGCTGAGAAGGTCCTGGCTTCACCACTGGCCTGCACAGTCATAAGTAATAAGTGTCCTTGAGCAATAGACTTAACTAAACCCTAACTGCTCCCCGGACGCTGTATTAATAGCACCCACTGCTCCTAATAGTTAGGATGGGTAAATGCAGAGGACACATTTCAGGTATGTAGAAATGTATAGAGACAAGACTACCCCAAAGGTGTGGGGAATAAATTCTTATACAAGCAAATTCACAAATACAGTCTGGAATTGAAGGTTACATGTGCAGATCTTGCCATCACTCCCAACATGCATCTGTAAGTTACTAGATTATTGCTCTCCTATGCGACGATAAGCAGCACCATTACATGCAAGCCGAGGTGGGAAGGCCTACTGTGATGAACACTAATCGATAAGAAAGTATACATGTAATTAAAATACGGTAGGATTTGAGGTTGAGTTGTGCATCTCTCCGTCATTTGCAACAACATGCTTTAAAGCTGCACTATGTAACTTTCCTCTTCTACCCCGGATTTGAACCCGGTTTCCTACGAAAGTGCTGACATTTTTACCATTGAGCTAATGGAGTCTTCCTAATTGCTCAGGGAATTAATTGAATCTTGTGTCAGATCCTGTGTCTAGGTGAGACATGACCTTTGACACGATCTAAATGTCTCAATAGAAGAGCAGGGAGGCAAAATACACCACCAATTGTGTAAGTTATGTTGTATCAACATACTCTACCATACAGATTGGACAAAATTAAAATGTATTCATTAAAAAAGTTACATAGTGCCGCCTTAAGTTGCTAGCTTACTTCTCCGACCACTGTTGATAGTCTGTACACATACTGTACATATCCATTCATGACAGATGTATGTCCATATTACTGGTGATAGATTGTACATTATACTTATGCCTATATTTAATAGTTCATAGTACATTATGCGAACCAGGTCTGTCCATGTGCAGATGGCTCGGTTAGACTTTTACGTGTTCTATTTATATAGTGTTCTTATTTTTACTTTCATCTTTATCTTACTACTTTTTAAAAGTATTCTTTATTTGGAATCTTAGTTTAATCTCTCCATTCCTGCATCTGTCCTGTGTTTCATACCTACTACGGTGCTGCTATGACACACAGGGATCAATAAAGGTTTATTATCTATTTATATATAGACGATAAAAGAAAGCTAAGAAACGGAATACTTGAAAGAAATAAGTGGTCCCCGCCACTCTAATTGGTGGAATGCAAACTGGACCCAAGAAGCTTTAAACTTCCCTATCATTAAAAGGGCAAAACAAACTAGGTAAACAATAAAATAATAATAATAATACATTTGACATAATGTATTTCTAAACGTTTTGCTGCATGTCAGAAGATGGAACTGGTTTATCACATAATAGAAAGCACATAAGAGCAAGTGCATAGAGGTACAAACTACTGTAGGTCTAACAAAAGTAAAACATTAAGTATAAAAGCATCTTATGTGTCCTGCACCACCTTCAGAAATGTCCCCTTGGTTTGACTTAAACCCATCACACTGCATGTTGAACAAAATTGAAATTTCTCATGCAGAAAAACACAATCAAAAGCACTTCTTCAAGACAAAACGTCAGTTCAAAGGTTTGTCAAACCTTCACGTCAGCCCACGTTGCCCAGTTTTACAATGGGCTACCACAACCTATTCCTCTGGGTCAAAAGTCCCAGGATCCAGTCCTGTGTCCAGTGCCCTATGCTGCTGGGGGTCGAGGGGCCGTGCCAGTGGAAATCCCCGCAGTTTCTCCTGCAGGCTGCCCACAGCAAGCCTCATCTGGTCCTCGGCCCCTTGCAGAGACTTCACCTCCATAGTATAGAAGAGGTACAGCAGAAAAGTGGTCAGCAGGATGGCAAAGCACAGCGCCCCCAGCAGGTAGAAGGAGGCACGGGGGAAAGGTTGCTCTGCTCCAAGGGCCAACCAGGGCACGGCTGCAATGGCCAGCTCAAGGAGAAGGAGGGCTAGTCCCATCACTCCAGTGCGGGCCGCCGTGTAGCGCATTCTCTCGGCACAGTGCAAGCCTACCTTGACTTCCGTGCGGGCCTCTGTCACAATATCAACCAACTCAGCCAACTTCCCTAATGTCATGAGGGGAAAGAGAGAGAGAGGGGGGGGCCGTTTCACACCAAGCACAGAATAGCAACACTTAATCTAACATAGGAACCAGCACAGATGGGATCCGACTGCAGAAATAATCTCTCATGGTTCACGTGTTATTAATGAAACGGTCGTGTCTCACCAATCACAGCGTGGTTGGGAATGGTCGGGTCCATAAGTATTCTTGAGTACCCAGTGCGGTACCCATGCTTGAGCACAATGCAGGTTGGGAATGATGCAAGTTGGGAATGCATGCAATACCCATTGTACCCATGTTGAGTACACACTACCATACAACCGATCAACTAAAGATCAGGGATATGGGTATCCCTGATGTCGCCAGAAACCCCTGACGTGTTGATGACGTATATGAGCATATGCAAAATGGAGCTCCATTGTATTATACTTGCTTGTAATTATGTCATCTGTTAACCCTATTCCCATATTCATTCATGTTCGGTGAATATGATACATAGTCGATGTAGGTCTTTACAAAATATGCCAGTCAAATCTCCATATCGAGTATGTTGCGCCGCAAGTCCATGCTGACAAACATTTGACGTGAGATTTGGTCGTTGGATATGATCACGTCAAATTGACAGATTGATAAATGCAGAGCATTGCATTGAAATCACCGTATGCCCACTTTTCGTTGCACCTTCATTTGATAAACGAAGGCCTTTGTTTTTGTGGTTCCTTTTGCGAAAATACACACTTGACCAACGTTGCTTTCTGTCTATTTCCTATTTTATAAACTCAGGCTATGAAGAAATCTATATGCTTATGCAGCATGACAATATCCGTTTGAGGTCTTGCAATAACGGTTGTAAGTGGAACTTCAAGTGCCAGTTTGAACAACAATAACACAACACTGCTGATGTTTGGAATGAACACTTTTCAAAGAGGAAGAAATGATAACGGTAGGCTTTGTGCAGTATGGATTTGTAAAAGAAGAATATTCACACTTTAATGTTGCTAAACACTAAAGTAAACCTTTGTTTTTGTTGGTGCTGCAGTTTTTCCATGTATCAGCACTATTTTCCTGTCCCATATCAAACTTAATAATGTGAAAACTCCTCATCTATAGTGAATTACATTATATAAATAATTAATAGCAAATAAACCAAAGAATAAATGGTCTTAGGGGGGGTTTATCGACCCCTTTTGCATCAACGTAATTGATACGTCACAGCGTTAGCTGGAGGAAAAACAATGGAATATTGCATTGGAGGCAATAGGAATCACCTCAGAATAGGCTTGGTTATAGCTACTCACCTACTGAACATGCCATCTAGCCCTTTTGTTAGGAGTAGAGAGATTAAATTCAAATAGAGCACCGAAGTCTGATGTCACTGCCGCTAGAGGGCGCTGTCCCCCTGGGTTGTGGGTTTATTTTTTGTGTTGATATCCCCATAGGGGAATCTTCACGTCATATAAAAACTGTGTTCCAAACATAAACACACCACCCCGGCATTTCTGTCAGGGGGTGGCTCTGCATCGTTTATGATATTCATTCATATTTGATGCCGGAGAAAATGTAATTCATTCTGCCTTAAAAACTACACTTCCGGGTCTGAAATCACTGTCCCTACAGCTGCCACGTTCATGGGAAATGTAATCCTTGGGTCGTTTGACTCGTTTCTAGCGTTTTTGTGTTACTCTTTGGGCAATCTGGGAACCCATCGTCAAATAAAAAGGAAAAACAGCGCCCCCAGCGTTTTTCAGATTGCGAAGCTCTGAATCTGTTCTTGAGAGATTACTCTTTGGGTAAATGTGTACATTTCCACCAACTCAGTCGATGCTTCATATTAACGTCGGGAAAGTTACAGGACTCACTCGCCCAGGTGGTGTCAATAATACTAATCACCGTAATAGTAACAACATTCAGAATCACAGCGCTGCCTGTTTCGGATTTCACACGTTAAAGTATATTCATTAATTTGTTTGTCTATTTATTAACTGCTACTGTAGTCTTTACTTGCGGTACATGAAAACTCCTGTTACAGTTATGGATCAACTTCAACCCGGTGTTTGCACTTTCTCCATTTACGGTCCGTACATCTATATAAACGTTCAGATTTCAAATATAAATCGCTTACTCTATGGCCACGGATGTTAGAATTATGCACGGGACTCTCAAAAGTACCCGTATATTCTGTATTGTTCAATAAAACGCATTTTAATCCGATCGGTGGCCATTTTCTCACAGAGTTATAATGTATCAGAGTGCAATACACCTACCAACCGATAGGGTCGCTTAGATGAAAGCATATGGAGAAAATGGCCACCGATCAGATTAAAATACTTTTTATTGAACAATACGGATGATACGGGTACTTTTGAGAGCCCGTACATAAATGTAACATCCGTGGCCATGGGATAAGCACTTTATATTTGACATATGAACGTTTCAGTAGATGTACGGGCCGTAAATGGAGAAAGTGCAAACACCAGGTTGAAGTTCATTCATGACGGTCGAGACAGACGACCGTCGTGGCTATTACTCCCTCTAACATTTCCTGTGTTTTTAGTTTATTGAAACAATGTCATGCACATTTTTCCAGTGCATAGCCTACTGCAGGCCTTGTTGACTAGATTTAGAATAGATTTTGAAGCTATTGCTGCTGAAATGATCGATTATTTTTAAGGGGAAAAGCCGTCATTTAACATGCAAGTCAATGGGTGAGAAGCCAGGCCTGGGTGTGACTAACTCGCACCACCAGTCACAGAGTGGGGTGGGTGGGGCTTAGCGAAGGGTCCATACCAGGTCCTGAAGGAGGAATCAAACTCAACCTGTGACTCTATGGTCGGCACATTAACCTGGCAGAGCCACCAGGGGCTCCCCTAGAGCCTTCACTAAATGTTAAAACACAGATAGCCATAGAAAAGTACCTGCAGTGCAGTCAGGTTCCCTTGCTCTCTCGCCATCTCCAGCCTGGGTCTGGCTGACTGGCTCCAGTCTCAGCTCAGCAGTCAACGCCTCATGATCAGAGTATGGGAATGGATGGTCAGGGACAGAGCCTTTGGTAGTAGACAAGGACTCACACCGAATGTCCACCTTGGATGTCCCCTGGTAATCCCAAAATGTAGGAGAATCCTATTTAGCAGTGCTTCCACATTGAGGCATTTACACTGCTTTACATTATTGTCTCATAGCAGAGGAGCAGTTCATGGCATTACAATGGTACATCAAGGACAAATATACAAATCACTCCTCATACCTTGAACAAGATGTAATCTATTCGGAGTCCCTTCTCAAATGGGACAATCTCTTTCTTGCTAATGAAAGGGTTATCTGCTATTAGAGTCAACCCATCCTCACATCCCTGCAACAAAAATCCAAATAAGTATTTTAGATGCCACCTGTTGGTGAAATACTGTCATGGCATGGCACAGATGTACACTGTAAATCATTACATTGATTATTGTGTCTCTTTACATCAAACTTAGCAGTCTCTACGTAGGAGTCCCGTAGACTTGTGTAGGTCCTTAGTAGTCTGTTGCCCAGGTCCTGAGGGTGCATGTTGAGATCCCCACCAAGAATCACCATGTCTGCTCCACCAGAGGTATGGCTAATAAACCAGGAAAAGCAAAATTAACATCTCAGCTATTTTTTTACCAAATGTTCACCCAGAATAGGGTCACAAAGGTTCACGTGCTTAAAAAAGGACCATAGTGGTGGTATGGCATATTTAGTTGACTATGACTTGATTACAAATGTAAATGCTTGTGACAAATTAGCCATGCAGTTTTGTTAAGCTAACATTGACTTAATTATTTAAGTAAGTTCAACAGCGTTTTAATAACTTTGGACAACATGTAAACAAATATACACAGCTATGTTATCTAAAACTGAGGCAATTAACAGCTAAATGTGTATGTATGTTATAAGGACGAAGCAGTGAGTAGACAATGACGTGTTTAGATGGTCTGGTCCTTTAAAGCAGTGGTTCTAAAATGGGGTTCCTTCCGGGGGATCCCCAGCAACATTATTACACAAATCTTGTATGGGGTTCCCTGGCACAAAAACCTTTCAGATAGGGGTCTGCAGCAAAATAGATATTAAAAGGTTTGAGAACCATTGCTTTAAAGACCCCCCTACCGGATGAACTGCTGCAGCTCCCAGGCCTGGACCACTCTGTGAGGTAGATAGGAGTCCTTCTCTCTACAGTACTCTGCATGCAACTAAAGACAACACACACAAGAATACCCACACCATCATCAGTACCTACTGTATACACTGCATGTGTGTAGGGCTGTCACCATCATGACTTTATTGTTTAACTTATTGCCCCAAATAGCGATACAATACACTGTCTTCACCTTGATCAATAAAGACAACCTTTTAAGGCAACGTTTCAGTCACGGACGTTCTTCAGGCATTTCACGTTTCGTCAATGACTGAATAATAAAAGTTTCCTCTATTGAGCAAGTGAAGATGGTGTGCAGGTTATTCTATTTTATCTAAACATCTGCTCTACCAACGCACCAGTCCCTGAGCTGATAAGGTGTGCAAAAGTTGAAAGTGGTTAAAAGAGCGTCGGCAACGACATGGAAATAGGGCCTTTCATCCAGCTGTTTTATACAGAATGTAAACAATTCTAAGAATTATGCAAAATAATTGAAATTAGCTCAGATGATTGCGATCAGGTGATTAGGTAATAATTGTGACAGGCATACATGTGTGTGGAAGATAATCGCTATGGGTTTAGAGGTTTGGGCATAGACAAGCTTACATGAGTGACATAGACATGTGCCTTCAGACTGCCTATGCTTAAGATGGCCATTCCAACAGCTTTACCTCCAAACCAGTCTCCATGATGGGCCTGTGGAATGGGGAAAAACAGAAACTTTGGGATAACTTGCACCAGCAACAGTGCCATATTGCATATCGCCATGTGTCGCAGTATAAAAAAAACGTTACTGGTCGCAAGAACATCACTGGGTGTGAGCTACCTAGTCTGGAGGACCTCTACACCCAGAGCTGCCTCAAAAAAAATCCCTGAGGATCATTAAAGACCCCACCCACCCCCACAAAAATACTTTTCTCCCCTCCAAAAAGGTGAAGAGATACAAGATCCTCTCAGCGCACACTAGCAGGCTGTGGAACAGTTTTTTCCCCACGGGCCATCAGACTGTTAAATAACAGTGAAAAGACTGCAATAACTCTCTGTACTTTGCACTATGCACTTTCTTTGACTGATATTCTTGCCATGTGTTTAATGCGTGTTTAGGTCGCTTTATCATGTTTTTATGATCATGTTTTTATTGTACTGAAGCTTCAGAGTGTACGTTTTTCACATGTATGTACCTAAACAGTGCATCTAAGTGACAATAAAGTGAATCTGAATCTGAATATTCCCATAATAAAGGTTTATTTTATTCTTTGTTTTATTTATATATTTACTTTGTTTTTTTTAGCTATTATCTGAGATCAATTTTCTTCTTACCATGTATGGGTAGCCGTTAAGTGAGTAACGGTAAAGAAAGGCATCATGGATCCTATGTCTGGAGAATATCGCTAGACCACTCCCGATAACTCCACTTGTGGGCAAGAGGAAAACAATGTGTGGATATGAGGTTTAAGTAACAAAATAATCATCTCTCTCAAGAAATGAATGGAGTTATACACTCAGTTCTCAGTGTAATGCTACGGTATATCCAAGCTATACAATAATTATCTACTGAAACATACAATAGGCCTACATAAAGAAAACCTATAGAATTATGACAAATATTAAATATACTGTATGTGTGAGCTGCCTAAAATATGTAAGGACTTGGTGTTATCAACTGGATTTAATAACGTTTTTCCTGAAGTTTCTTTTGTCTTTTCTTTTTTATAACTTTTAAAGGGATTAAAAAAGCAGGCCCTTTGATTAATCCCAGTCTTGTGCCTTAGCATGGAGGTCAAGACAGCATTAAGTAGCAAAATATAGAGAAAATCCTTTGTGTAGTAGAAGCTAATCCACCTCTTTTGAGGCTTGACTTCAATATGAGATATGTTTCCAAGACAAGGTCATTGACAAGCAGTTAAAAGGCTTTGACACAGAGACCATGTATTAGATTTCACAAAGTGACATGATTTGTATAATGACCTCTTTGCAAACTTTCATCAAAGGGACTGAATAAAGCTCTAAATGCACTGGCTAAAACAGTTAAAACAGTCTAAATACCTTTTGAAGTAATGAGAGTGGCTATGGCTGCTTGCAAGCTTCTTTTTCAGAGAGATAAAGTCTTTCTCGCTCCATACCTGAAAAAGACAACAACAATTTGTCATTATTATGGCCCTTACACACAGCACAGTCAGATTTTTTTCACACACAAAAACTGTTTTTTATTCTCTTCCTCTCTATGACCTCTTACACCTACTCTGAAATTGACATCCGCCGAGCGACGGTGGGTATTTTTTCATAACCGAACCCAGTTCAATTCCTGCATCTTTTTTGCATGGGTTAAAGACTGCCCAAAATGTTTTTTTTTGCATCAGACCTTTATACAGTAGGTCACACACGGAAACATTCATTGGCGTATAATCACAATAATCTCTAAGGGTCTATGACTTAATTTAAGCCATATTTTAATTTACAACACCAGAACAGAAATACTTCAACACATACTTAGAAAACCTCCCTGCTGTGAGGGAGTGAAAGTATGACGCAAATGACTGAGCGAGTGATACAGCGAGTAACACATGCACATTTTCCACCGACCTCCTGCAGTAACACAATATCATGCTGTTCCCTGGACAACAGATCGCCAATCATGACATAGCGCTGTGGACAGTGTTTGCTGAGGTAACGGATTCCCCTGTAAAACAGAAGACAGGGCAGCATTACATTACTGTCAAATAACATTATGGGATGAAAGAAAGAAAGAAACGTTACGAAACAAAGGTGCCCACCAGCAGTTGAGTGAGAAAACCCGGAGCCTGACAGTGTCTCTGCTAGCCATAGTGGTGTTGGACTAGATCAGTAATGTTGGTGGTGATAATAGTAGCAGAAGGGCTTAGGCTGGTCCCGTGTGCTGCAGGTTCCGGGCACTGGACTGTAACTCTCAGGGGGTCTGAGACAGAGACAGGGACAGAGACAGAGACAGAGACAGAGACAGAGACAGAGACAGAGACAGAGACAGAGAGAGAGGCTACATAGTAAACTCCAGATTTTGCTGTGTACATATGTAATTTTGTCTTGTGAATCTATCACCTGATCATGGCAGCGGAAGTAACGTTTGTGGTGAAGTGGCAGGATGTGTTTATACGGTATATAGCTAAATAGCTCTGCAAAGCCAGGTGTCAAAATCACGAAGGTTTGACCAAGGACATGAGTTCTACACTAACCTGGACGCAATCTGATGAGGAGAGGAAGGGACATAAAAGGGATTAATGCAGAAATGACAGATGCCTAATTAACTGCCATTCGGGATATCAGACACATGTGATGTAAAAAAAAAAAAGAAAGTATCTTCATGTCAGATCTCATATAACATGGTCATTGACATGACAGGTTAGACAAAGACATGCTTTAGAAGGAGACAAAAACCAGTAAACATCCCTGTGAAATTCTTCCACTCAGCACCAAAAAGTGCAAGTCAAGCAGTAAGCAGAGGGAACAGGCCTATCTATACAAGCTCACCACAAACAAGAGGCTGATGATGAGGCTGAGTGCATTGGAGCATAAAAGGGGAAGCACCAATAATAATACACTGGATAATAGTCATTACTTTGCAAATTTTTTCATACTTTTAGAAAGAGAAAAGTAACAAGGTAAATATGGTGAACATTGATATTAATAGTTGTGTCCAACAATTCATGTTGTTCCAGTATTGGTGTGAGTATTAAACATGTAAGACGTTCACAAATCTACCTACATCACTGTAGAAATTGGTGGTTTAACAGTTATTCCAGCAGGGCTATGACTTATCTTCAAAGGTTAATACTTGATCATAAATACAGTATATAATATTTAGTGCTGGGCAATAATATTGATATTGTATTATATCAATGTTGTGAAATGAGACTAGATATCATCTTGGATATCATGCAAATATGATATGATTATGGCATAGCCTACGTGCAGTAAGTGGTATAATTATCTGAACTGACCACACTGTTCTATTATTTGCGTTTACCCACTTTTAGTTAGACAGTCATTACTGACTGAATATTTATAAAAAAATCTCACAAAGTAAATATTTTGTGAAAGCCTCAATTGTCATCCCCATTCCCCATAATAGCACCACAATAGTAATATATTTGATCAGATCAGCCCTAATCACCCTGAGCTCCTATTGACCCTGCAGTGGACAAGGGGTTATTACTGACCTGCAATCAGAGGAGACAATGCAGGGGGGGCATCATCACACCCACTCTATTCTGATGAGACTGCCTGCCATTACACACTGACTTCAAGCCAAGAGGAATGAGGAAATTTAGAAAAAATAATGAAAGGCTAACGTGAGAGGGAAGTGGTCATTTCAATAGGTTAATGTGGGTCAATTGCCACACTGTTTACCCATGCAGTGACCTAAGTCACTGGGTAAACAGCGTGACAATTGTTGGGGGGGGGGGGGGGGGGGGGATTCCCTTTTAACGCTGAATGGTCATGCCCATAATTCATATCCACATGTCTGTATCCTTTATGTTATGTCATGTATTAATCTGGTATTAATGTAGTGCATGCTGTGCTACATGATTACTGAAACATCACCAGCTTAGTGTGTGTGAGAGAAGAGCTGATAGCCAAATGGAAGCACAAATAGCTCTGGTCCATAGCGTTATATGGACCAGACAAAATAACCACTGCAATGTTATCGATGACGAAAGGTGCTAAAATCATTATGAGGCTGCTGCAGGGCAGATAGATTTCATACCACTCTCATTTAAACACACACATGATGTCAGTCACTGACATGAATTTGGCAGCGAGTGCATGTCACACATGAAGTGACATTAATGTTGTCAGTTCCTCTCAACATAAACCGAAAAAGTGGATGCATCTCACGGTACAGCGATGCGATGTGGACATAATAATAATCCACATCGACAGTTAAGTCGATCGAGGACTAACTGTCACTTCACCACCTCCATTGCTGATGATGATTAATTATAAATGTAAGAAACACTAAAGACAATTGCGTTTTCAAATCAGAAGGTACAGCGTCTTTTATAACAGTATTTATAGCCAGTAGCTTTAATTGAACGAACTGGCACCTACTGTAATTAAACAGTTATAACTTATAAGTCAGCTTGTTGCCCAAGTTATTATTCATTTAACTTACCTTGCAGAACTGTGGTTAGCTGCTTGCTCGTCTAATCGGGAATGGTAACGGACTGTAACGGTGAAGGTTTGTATCTTTCCTGTGAATCCAAGACGCTGCTAGCAGTTATAGCGGGTTCAACTAAGTAACGACAAGGAAATGCATAGCAGCAGCTCCTTTAGCATAGCAGACACAGAGCAGACAGGCACCCCATTGCTCAGTCCAGTAGTGTTTAATTTCAAGCCCTGCTGCGGTTTTCCGACTTCATTCTTCCTCACCAGAAGACCACGTGTGACGCCCCCCAGTCGCGTGGGATGCTGGGATATGTTGTTCTTTTAGATCAACCAACCTTTTCAAGCCCATGAGCACTTTTTATTTTAAGTAACTCAGTTAAGTGTACTCAAGTACTGTACTTAAGTACAATGTTGAGTTTTTTTTACTTTACTGGAGTACTTCCAATATTTCCAATACTTTTACTTCTACTCCACTATATCTCAGAGGCAAATATTATACTTTTACTCCACTATAATTATTTGAAAACTTTAGTTACTAGTTACTTTCAAGATTTTGAATATTGTTACAAGACATGCATTAACAACTTCAGCCCTATATATACATAGGCTCTTTGAAAATAGCCGATCTGCAACCTCACAACGCATCGCAATGCGTTGTGAGGTTGTAGATATGCTATTTTCAAAAGATTGTTATACATTTTGAAAACTTAAAATGTGACTTTTCTGCATAATGAGTACTTAATTTTGATGCCAATACTTTTGCACTCTTACTCGGCCCAGGGTTCTGCTGTACGCCTTCCCTCCATTGACTCTACTCGTCCCCACACTCACAAGAGTGAGGGACCAGGGACTGGCAGCCCTTCTTTACGGTCAGCCATGGCCCTTCCTGTTACACAGGGACCTGCTGTCTCAGGCGAGACACATCATCCCCATCTGGAGCACCTGGCTCTATGGGCCGAGGATGAACTTGAGCACTGTGGGTCTGCTCCACAATGTCATTGTCTCCACACGTCAGTTATGTGCATGCGCTCTTGGTACACCTGGAGTGAGTGCACTCGTTTCGCTGACAATAACATTCGGGGGGGTCATGAAGCCTAACCCGGCTTTCGTAGAGAACCCTCTTATGAAGTGCATTCCTGTCGAATTGGAAGCGTTTCACCCTCCTCTTTGCGTCACAGGAGCACCATGAATTGCATTATCTTTGCCCTGTCAGAGCACTGATGTATGTATATTGAAAGGTCTAAAGGGCCATTCACACTGAGCACAATAACTATAACTATAACTATAAAAATACAGTTTTAAAAAACGTTCTAACTCAAGTGGATAGCAGAGTTCACACAGACTATAAAAAAAAGTACATTGGTGAACGATATAGTTATAGTTATCTTTATAGTTATAGTGCTCAGTGTGAATGGCACTTAAGACTTGGACCAGCTACTGTCTCATGGGCCAAGCAGTATGCTGGGAAGCCCATAACTAAACAAAGGCTCTCCCAAGGGATCACTATTCAGGATAATCTGTGCGGCGGCAAGCTGGTCTGAATACTACTAAGTTGGCAAAAGGTGATAAATGGACAACAACGTAAGACAATGTGTAATCATGTTTTTTTATAATAATATGTGAAAGTAAATAACAAAGGACAAAACAAATTTAGAAACACGTTTAATATATTTTCTGGGGGGTGGGGAATGGCCCCAAAGGCACAATGCGTCTTTTATTGTTAGATACATTTGTTTGATTACATATTACAATCCCTATTTTGAAGATAACAGAAAATATAAAATTGCAATGCACAACAGTAACCAAGGCAATAGTAAACCACCTTTTAACAAAAAAAAAAAATTGCCCACACCATTCTGAATAATGATACATTAGATATCTCATAATCAATATCAACGCAATCACACATTTTCAGTGAAGCATATGGCATACACTGAAAGTCCAAAAAAGGAACAGAATCCAAACAAAGCACATTAATAATGATAATGGTAAAAAAAAAAAAAAGTCTGTAGAAAAAGGCAAAATGTTAAAACTGATAGAGGAGTGTTATTGTATCTAGCTTCTGAAATTTGACATTCAAAGCTCGGTGCAATTAATCACCGTACAATGTCTGATGTATGAAGTTTTGTGACAAAACTTTGTCCAGTGAATAACAGAGCAGATACCATTCTCTAGTCTCGTGAGATCCATGGGATGACTGTTATCTTGTCTTTAGTATAAAGTCCGGCAATACTTTCAACATCTCCATTGCAATGGCGAATCAATAATAAATCACCAATAACCCACCCAACCCTCCCGCCATTTGTTTTTTTAAACCCTATAAATAACAATCAATGGTCACACTCCGCAGCACAGAGCACAGATAGCTCTTTCAAGGCTAATTGTTTTGTCATTTTTGCCCAAGTTCAAAATAATTTCATGGGCCTCATATTGTCTTTTAAGGCAGTATACAAATTTGAATATTAAGTAAGCTGATTGAGTGTAGAGTTACTATAGAACACAGATTAATGAAGTCAAATTATTTGACTTCCTAACCTACACTTGAACTTAAAAAATAAAATAAAAACACTGATCAGCTTTCAACATCTTAACCGAGCAGATATGGTCTCTGTGCTGTGTTAACATTAATCACAAATATAAACATAAGTCCCCAGAATACTCCTATGTAACACATATTCCTGTAGCGTCCACCAACTCACAGTACAGAAACAATTTATTTCAACTAGGCTACATAACTCAAGGCAGAAAGTAAGAACTGTTCTTGCCTCACCTCTTCTTGATCTTTTAAGTGCACCAATGCACACGTCTTCTAACAGAGAAAATACAACAGGGTGTACTGTAAGAATAGGACAGCCCTGGCTGGCTATACGTTAGGCTTGGCAACAGGCATCCCAAGTGTCATAAATCAGTTATAGATAAATTATTGTAAGACCTGATAATCAATATGTAAAAACACATGATGGAGCAGAGACTGCATGATATGGTAACACAATCAATCTTCTTTCTGTATGCTTGCAATGTAAAACTTGAGGCCTTTTTTGTACAACATTAGGCTACATGAAACACAAGCAATTATCTCATCCGCTGTGTGCCCAGAAAAAGAATAAAAAATACACCTCAAACATCTAAATCTGAGAGAAAAATGCATAGTCATATTCCGGTTCCAATTCATTGACAAAACAAATATATGTCCAACTTCTTTCTGTCATCTAAAAACAAGAGGTAGTAATAAGACAATCCAAAGTGGCAGGCAATGCTAAATCTTTGGAGAAAAAAAGGCACTTGCTATCCTGACGTACCAAACTGTAACAACTCCACTTGTCTCTGGGTCTCCTCTTCCATGGTCCTTGTGTCTGTACCCTCCCATTCTATTATGCACGTAACCACTAAAGGCCTATTTCGAAAATAGCAAAAACAGACGATCTACAAGCTCACAATGCATCACACTGCAAAGAGATGCGGTGAGGGCTTGTAGATTAGCTATTTTTGCTATGTTTGAAAATATTCACATATAACAACATGCCCAAAATAGGGATGCTAGGTTGTAAGTGGTTAAGCCTGATTTTCTGCTTCTGCGACAAGTCAACAATCTTTTCAGTTGATGTTATTTCTGTAGACCGATTCATTTTGTTGCCAAAGCATGAATCATAATTTAATCTTATCGCTCATAGCGATATGAGAGCATGGTATAATATCTTCACACCCCTGGACACCTTCTCATTCCCTCACTGAACACATCTCAAAATGCATCTATTGTCCTTTGCAAAACTGGCCCGCTTCATCTAAAGTACATATGCATGGCAAGTTGGCTGTTTGCGAAATCATGAATTCTTCAATTTTCTTTCCTTGTCGGTTCATCCTTTCTTTTTTGTTCTGATGTAGAAGATTTAAAATGTATCCATGTTTAAAATGTGTCCATGTTAGTGTGGTCTAACATTGTTTCAATGTTCTTTCCTGGATAGTTGAGCAGTCTGAAGAGAGATTGTGTCACGCTTTGTCAGGCTTTTCCCAAATGTCCCTGAAGGGCTTAGTCTTTAACAAGTCTGTAGACATGATACTGGGCTCCATGTTCACTGGTGGAAACCTCAAACACAAAAGCTATACATAGCAAGGTCTCCTGGGTGTCACGGTTTGTCACCACCTGGAGGATAAACACAAACAATTTTGTCAAAGTTGTGACATTGCAATCAAACAAGTTCTATTATTGTTATAGCCCAGTGGTTTTCAACCCTTGTCATATCAAGGTCCATTATTTATTCGGCATTTGAGCCATGGACCACCATTTGATGAGATTTAGACTCTCAACCCAAGACTTAAAATATTGTGTCATCGTTTGATCAGATTTTGTCCACAATTCCATGCTGTAGTGATGTGGTACCAATAGGAGAGATAATAGGCAAACGTTGATCAAAATAACAATTCTTTAATTAAGCAATGCAGATCTTTAACAATAATTTAACTCTTGAAAGTTGAAGATCTATAAGGGTCCGTTTGGTTACCAACTCTCCATCATTTAGCTGGGGACCACCTGGAACCCCCTCAAGGACCACTGGTGGCCCCCGGACCACTGGTTGACACTGATATAGCCTAAACCACTTACCTGGAGAATAGTGAAGTTTTCAAGAACACTATTCATCATGTACTTTTCAGGCAAGTGCTTGAGCTTGTGGATGAAGTTGATCATGTACTCGCACATGGGAGACCGGTGGATCCTGTACACACACTTTCCTCCTTCCATCCGAGCATATTCGGTCTGAAACGTGTAAAAGAGTGTCAAAAGGCCTGTCGGTAAGGTGCTTTGGGTTATAACAACTCGCACTGAGAAGAGAATACACAAAGCGATCAATCAATAGTCTTACCTCTACTTTCTCGACTACCTGCTTGCCAAATGAGCAGACTTTGGTTGAAACAGTGATAGTCATGTTCTCAGCACTGCTGTATTGGCTGCTGACGCCATAAAAAGAACCAGGGCCATCCTGCATCCCGCTGCTATTCAGGTCAGCCTGTGGAGGATAAACACTTGATCACATTTCAGACAGGACATCTCACGTAATTACATAATAGGTTTATTGATGGTTATTAACACGGCAATAGGATTGGTTTTGGAAGACTAGATCTGGTTTTATGGCTCGTCAGTCACTGCATATATGCGCCCAGACTTAGGTCAGGACTAATGTAATCCACCAATGGAACATAAAAGATGATCTAAGCAGGTGGAGCTATAGGGAAGCGGTATAGTCTCACGTGGGCAGACAATCAGACATCTCCTCCTACACACAAAGATCTGCAGTGTTAATTTAACTCTGAGAGAGTACAAATGGAACCAAATGGACCCTCCCGGCTCTCTCAGAGTTATAAATGGATAGATCAACATTGGGGATTTTACTGTGTACCGATCATCTGGGGAAATCTAAATTCAGTGCTGGGGTTGTAGCAGGCAAAATCTCTGCTAACAAACCTATGCCCAGTGACCACAGCTTTGAAAACCAATCTTGATACCGTTCCAATTTGAAGGACTGCCTCAAAGTCTTTGGATTGGTTCTGCAATGCTGTTTGTTTTCAAATTTCAGAATAGTTTCCATCCAGTTCTAGCCCCTACAAGGAATTTAGACCAGATGTATCGGTAGATCTCTGATAGTCGACGTATCTGTATTTTAGGAATACTCACCCAGAATTTGACTAAGAAGAAGGCGTTCTGAGGACCTTTCTCATATAGCTCTTTGAGCCCACCCTTCTTCTCAGGGAACTTATCATAGATCTGCCGAATGTCCACAGCCTCCAGGAGTGGGTCGCTGTAGGAGGGGTTCGTCTGCCCAATGTGGACAAACAGATGTTTGCTGTACTGCAATGAGGGGAAAAAAGAGGAATGGGAAATGGAGGAGAAGAAAGTATAAATATGTCTGTCACTCATTTCCTCATCCTGGCTGTTCCCTATGGCTAAGAAATGTTAAATGTAAAAGTGTCTAAAAGTGTATTTTCCAGCCCTAATCAGACAGCAGCAGTTCTGTGGGATACTTTGAGATTTGCTGCTTGAACATTTTTCTAGGAAAACATAATAGAAATACAATGTAAAGTAACCAGGTCAGTCTGATGGCAAAATACATCACTATTAGATAACAGCAGATGAAGGGCCTTGCACCCACCTACCTCCTCTTATCTGTACAATTATCACTCACTAGCAGACAGATTATTCCAAGCTTCAAACCGGGTTGTCATGTTATTCTTTAACTCACGTAAGCTTATGTACAGGTTTATGTGTAGGGCATCTGAGTCAGTAAATGACATCATCACTGTCATAACAGACCCTACACGCAGTTCTGTCAGGATCTCATCTAGACTGTGGAACCATTGGCGCACATGTTTGTATGTCAGAAACTGAACAATGTGGGCTGTTTGCATTTTATTTTATTTTATGTTTTTCTTTTTTATTGTGTTGTGTTGTATAATTGTGATATGGATCTCCCTGGGTCTGAAATAAAGATTGAATTGAATCACACCTTATACAATGATATATTTTTGGTTGTTTAACTTACGTTATCTGGGTCTCTTTGGACCTCCATAAAGGCAGAGTACTCCAACATTCGCAGCTTAGAAGAAGCAATTGTCCGATCCTGCCACACAGGCACTGCTGTAGCGGCCGGGGGTGGAGGGGGCGCCAAGGGCTCATAATCTGGTTAAAGCGCGCACACGCACACGCACACACACACACACACACACACACACACACACACACACACACACACACACACACACACACACACACACACACAGTCAGTCAGTCTGAAAGAAAAACTTGTCATTATTCATTACTTTTCTTCTTCCCCCCAGTAGTTTTCAGTGATGTCCAGTGATGTTGATACTCACTTGATAAGGGTGGGGGTAATGGACCAGGTAGGTTTGGGTATGGGGACTGTGCAAACGGTTTGATACTGCAAAAGAATGAGTTAGTCAGTGGGGCAGTGATGAAACCTATCCTACTCTTTACTGAGGTACATTATTACAGAAACAGAAAAGGCTACAATGACGATTCAACAACAGTGCAAAGCCTGATCAGAGTGTGCCACGTTTGTGTATTGTTTTGCCATCTGCCTATCTAATCTTTGATTCACATTTGTTAATCTCTAAGTGGGAGCCTGTGTTGCTGAACCAGCCAGGCATAAGTCCGCCTCTGCTTCATTGATTTTTATAATGTAAAACGGCAACATGATGCAAAGTAGCTTCAGCAGGTCCAGTTATTGTACTTATGCCTGCAATATGAGCCACATTGACGGCAAATGCTGTTTGTGCCGTTACTTATGCACTTGGGACGTGTAATGTAACTCTACATTCAATACCTTTCCCAAATGTCAGGGAGGAATTATGAGATTCATAAATCAATCAATCAAAAAGGTCAGGGAGGATATATCTATTGCAGTATTGCCCTCAATCACAACTGAAGCAGTAGTCCACGTTAGTGCAGGAAACATACGGTACAGTCAGTGTGAAGCAGAGTTAGTGCTGCCTTGTGCTAACAGCTTGAGGGCTCGAGGAGAACTTACGCATAGCTGGTGCGGCCAAGCCCAGAAGTCCTTCCCGAGTTGAGCTCTAGAACCAGCCTGATGTGCAAAAAATGTGATCCGTTAAAACATGTAGTCACTCTCGTTCCCCCCACACACACCCCTCGAATACCATTTGTCAGTCAACTCACTCACTCACTCTCACACACACATTGTATCACCAGCCACAGACCGTAAATGGCTTTATAATAGGGAGGGTGGACTACTCACTCCTGAGAAGGTCCAGGCTGTCCTGGGATTGGGCCAGGCCAGAACTGGAAAGCAAGAGTGTCAAGTATGTCAGTATTCTGAAACTGGCTGAATCTTTGTTATTGGCCCTATCCGCAATGTACTGCAATGGCTATGTCCTTAACCCATTAAAACCAGGAATGCATCTGTGTAACCACTTAAACTATTATTTCATACTTTTGCTATTTCAAAAATAGCAGATATACAAGCTTGTAGATATGCTATTTTCGAAAAATCTTGAAAATGTGTGCAAATCATTGAATATATATATTTTTTAAAGCAAAAATGTTTTACTCAAATCTTACTCAAAAAATGCTTCTGGGGGTCCCTGGAACAAAATATTTTCAGGTGGGGGTCCGTGGCCAAATACATATCAGTTTGGGGGCCCTTTACTTGAAAAGGTTTGCACACCGCTGATATTATAGCAACAAGTGTTTCAGAAAACTGTTAGGATTTAGAAGACATATGTAGAATTGTCTCCCAGGTCTTAATGGGTTAAATAAAGCCTGTGGAAATATTGCAAATGCTGGTGCGTTTGTGTACAGACAGGACCAGTGTGTCAGACATATTGTAAAAAAGGATTCACCCTGGCTGGTGGAGGGTAGGGGCTCGGAGGCAGCGGTGGGAGTTGGCTCTTGATCAGGCTCGGCGAGACAATCTGTGCAGAAGACAGTGCAGCCATGTTCTGCAGGGCCTTGTCTTTAGAGGCCTGGTCCTGTTGGAAGGGGACAGAGAGGTGAGGGAGACACTCCACCACAAGATGTCACCATAACCTAGCATATTACCACCATAACACTGACTTATTACAAACGCCTGGGTGCAATTTTGGACTGATGTCAGCACATTCATGGTCTTTCACAAAACGATGGGTCTTTTTTCAACCCATTACAATCAAAGCAGTGATCAGCTTAAAGTTAGCCTGCTACAATCATATTCAGTGATGTGTTTTCATAATAAATGACAATATTTAATTAAAATAAATGTGCAACAGATTTCATAAGAATGATCTATTCTACCATAAGTTACAGATCCCTGGTATAGTCAATAACGATAATTATCAAAAATCTGGATAATTATCAAGCAATTATGTGGTAATATTGTTGTGGTGATCATGCTCTCTAAATTGAATTTCAAAGCAGACAAACAACTTGAAATAGCACAGTTGAATAGTGTGAAGCACAGACACATTAAGCAGCAGCACTACCACACAATTATTGTGTGTGGGTCTTGAGACAAATTAAAGGTCAAGGATATCAGTATAATCATAACAAAAGAATAGGAGAACAAGGTGCATTGATTTCGATCGTAGACAGAACAGTGAGTTCTATTGTACATTCATCTTGTTACATCAAGAACACAATCCAAAGACTAGCATGTCAAAATCACAAAAAGCAAACCCAGAAACAAGTCAAATTAAAAATAATGGTGAACATCTGATGTGGTGCACCACACATACTTCATGATGCACAAACATACCAGGGTAATTTGCTTTCACAGAATACGCTAAACTTGAAAGAAAATGGGCTCCCTCAGTGATGATGCAATTGCACTGCTAATAAAATAAGAGGATGGCAGTCACGAGTCAAATTCAAACAGGAGAGAACCCATTCTTTTAGCGGATAACTGAAAGGGAATACTTTTGGAGGGCAAACAGGTGCCAATTAAACGTTTTGTTGTACCTTTATCTTGTCTCTCAGGCCACAAACACCTCATCAAACATTATTAAGGTATACAGTAGGTAATTCAGAGATGCCTGCACAGTAAACAAAAAGCTGCCTCAGAAAGCAAGACCCCAGTCAGAGATTAACACCCTGCGAAAGCAAGCTTTATGTCAGCAGAATTTATACTATATCAGGTAAGATGCACTATAGCATCCTAGTTCATTGTGTGGGTAATTCTTCAGCATTGTTTTATTATGGGATAGGACAGTGGGGTGGAATGCCATGCCAGCAGAGGGCAATAGCAGGGGACAATGCACTTGCACTGTCAAGCAAATGGGAGCGTGAAAGCATAAGTCACAAGTCAAATTCACTTACCAAATTCATGGCCTAAATCAGAAAAGAGAGAAACCATTAGTACCCAGTCATTCTATGGTATGTTCAGATAAACTAAGAAATTGAGTCTAAAATAAAAATAAAACATTTAATTTGTATATAATACAATTTATAATAATGATTTATAATAAATCATAATTAAAAGTGCACTTTCTTTTCTACTTTTCATAGAAAGGTATGGTGTTTGCAAAACATTTGCACTACAAAATTAGTAGGAAACTCAATATGATATTATTATTACTTTGGCCATAACTAAATATTTGGATTAACAAAATCATTTAAAAAAAAAACAATTTCTATTGTAGAATAGATATAAATTCTTGAAACAAATCAACTGAAACATCAAATTCAAGTTTAATTTGAAATGCTCTTTTAGACGTCTATTGAGAAACATCCACGAATCTTTCATTAAAGGGATATTTCACTTTCAAATAAAATAAACATAAATAATATATATAAAAAGTTAATGGAAAAAGTAATGGAAAATCACGGGCCCCTCACGCATTGGAATGTCCTTCTAATGCGTGAGGGGCCGTTTTATACATTTTTTAATGTTTATTTTATTTGAAAGTGAAATATCCCTTTAACACCTGTAACATAATATGATGAAATATACATCACAGGATAATATTGCACTCTTCTTCCTCATCCATTGCTATTAAAAGGTATCTGCGACAAGCTTTTTTCAAGCTCTTATCATACATTTACTTTTAGATCATGGAAGATACATGATACAAAATAAACCCTCATCGAATAACATAACCAAATATATTGTATTTGAACCAAAGTACTTTAGGGTTTTGAATTATACACTATATAGAATGTAGACACAAATATAGAATGTCTAGCATGGGGAGTTTTTGGCAAACAATGTTAAAAAACCAGATGGGGATAGAGTGACTGTCATTATGTTACAAATATATGAATCATCTTGCAAGACGTAAACAAAAACTAGAGACACTTGTGACCTCTCTGTTTCCTCAGCAACCTTCTATTTGTCCCTCATAGAAGAAAGAGAGCGACAACAATGACTTATCAAGTTTAACATTCTTTATATTTACTGATTTGCTCATTATGAAACTTAAAGTATAAGGAAAGTAACAGGTAATTGATTATGAAAACATACACAGTAAAATCCTCAGCCTTCATTTATCAGTTTGTAACACTGAAGCTACGGTCACACCTAACTTTGTGTCTGCCTATATGTGGCCGTCTTTTTGCAATGGTTTTCAATAGGAACGGAGCATTTTGTTGGCATTGCGCAGCTTTCCGTGTGTTGCGGAGAAAAAGTCTATCTGAAGCAGATAAATGCTCGAGACCGTTGCTGCTTTTCCTCCTCTGTCCAATCGGATGAGTTGAAGGCGGACCGGCCTGGCAACGTCAAGACAGAATTCTTTCTGTCCAGTTTTAGGCTGAGCTAGCTGCACAAAACAGACGGCCGCGCACAGCCTGCATTTATCAGCCTGCAACCATTGTGCAGGTGTGACTGTAGCCTGAGAATGTACAATGTAACCAAATGGACCTGTAAATGAACACTCAGCATTTCTTTGGGCATGATGCAGTCATGGACCAAGGTTGGGCCAGAAACATCCCAGTGGACTGTAGGGTTTTAGGAGTGTAAGAGAGGTGATTATTTTTGGACTTGGGGAGAAAAAGGGGGTTGGTGGAGGGACGCCACATCATCAAGATGGGTGAAGAGGTAAGCATGATGGTTATATTCTAGACAGGGCCTAGTGTGACAGCATAATGGCAGAAAGGATGTGTCGCCGTAGGATGGGAATAGGCTTGGCAGGCTCTGGCGCAACAGTGTGCCATCCCTCGAGAGTTAAAATATTAAAATATCTAGGGATTAACTTTCGGGAGGAGAGATAACAGATAGAAAGAGAGACAGACAAATGAGGAAGTACCTCGGTTGCCGCTTCCAGCTAAAAAGTAAGCAATGTGATTTGAGTTCCCAATAATAGAACCCCACCAATGTTTTCAGTGATTATGGGTGTCTCTGTCACTGTGTGTGTGTGTGTGTGTGTGTGTGTGTGTGTGTGTGTGTGTGTGTGTGTGTGTGTGTGTGTGTGTGTGTGTGTGTGTGTGTGTGTGTGTGTGTGTGTGTGTGTGTGTGTGTGTGTGTGTGTGTGTGTGTGTGTGTGTGTGTGAGAAAGTGTGGGTGGCACTGATTTGTGGTGTACAACTACGTGAAAAATAAAGAATACGTTCATAATGAGGATGAAGAGGCCAGTTGAAACGGAAACCGTACCATATGTTAGGTGAGGCAAGAAGCAGGTCAAATAAGTACAACATTGCGGGTTTAACACGTTACTCGATATACAGTCATTGCACCAGGATTATGCTCATATCAAACGGTAGGGCGTTCAGATACAGTTCAGAGGAACTAAAGGTATAAAAGTAGAGGGAAGATTGAGGGCAGAGGAAGTACATAAGCAGAGGCATGGCTAGCACTGAGGATGGATAGAGAGCCAGAGCAAGGGCATCATGCTGCAGTAAAAGGCATTTGGCCAGGCTGGTCATCCAGCTCATGTATAACATTACAGCACGTCGGAAGCTTCAAACCAGCTACTGTACTTGGATTACTGAGTATTGATATAAGTTCATAGAACGTGGAACAAAACTCTTAAGTCGACATTTTTAGCATGTTATTCCTTGTATCAATGCATGCATGATACAGAAGCAGGATCAAGGTTATTCTTCCCTGATCACTGAGATCTGAATAATATTTTTTCTCATTTATTAGTCTGTGAACAAAGCTGCATCTCATTTGCCAAGCTTGCATCCTGCATTCCTGACCATATGCAAATAGGCCACATACAGTGACAAAAATGATAAGCTCCAACTGGATCAAATGTCCCTCCATCATATTACGGGTACTGTACTGTGCACAAATAGCGCCAAGCCAAGCCTGTATCAGCCCCGCCCAGCCCGCAGTGAAGCGCATACCTTTAGCTTTGACTGGATCTCGCGAGATTTTCTTCGGGCGAGAACTTGCAAATGGCTAGAAACCTGCAATGAAAAAGAGCCAAGAGGGGGAAGAGAAACGGAGAGAAAAAGACAAGGGAAGAGAGAGAAGCCGTAACCAAAGAGAGAAGAGATGCCCAGTCAGTGGTGCCCAGAGGCCTGTTGGTAGCACCTACCTTGATACCTGCCTGGTATTCTCGTACTTTCTTCCGCGCTAACACCTGTATGTGACTAGACACCTAAAGGGGTGTGAGACAGTATTTGAGCATAACCATTGCATGCACTCAAAAACATGCAAAAACACACTCACACACATGGGTATGCATGTACGCATACGGTATATCTGTGGGCAAGAGCACCACACGCACGCACTCGCACACGCACACGCACACGCACACGCACACGCACACTCACACTCACACTCACACGCACACGCACACGCACACACACACACACACACACACACACACACACACACACACTAACAATTATAATAATAAACAGATACATTGCATGCAACTGATCTAACCTTAAGGGCTTGTTGAACATACTGTAAGATGGCACTGTAGTCATGTATGTTAATGTATGTTTTAAAGCAAATGAACAATAACAAACTATTCATGCATTCTGAAATAGTGTTGAGAAAAACACCTTTTACCATGATCCAGAGGTTATATCCATTTAACATTTAAAAAAACATGCATTTGTATTATTGAATGAGATAAGCATGTACAGTAAGTAGGTCTAGGGGGGTTGTTACATATACGTATGTACTAAACTAAGGGATGTTATATATTTACCTGTTTCCTTGTGCGGGTTTTGCCTGTCCTCAGCTTGATGTACCTTGCTATTAATTCATTACGGCCTGTAACGAAAAAAGAACAGAAAGTCATGAATGGTAAGAACATTTATATTGCAGTTTGTTCATTACTCTCCATAGCCTCTCAATATAGAATATGAACTGACAATACCACAAACTGGACAGAAGATGGCGCACTAACCATACCTATACACAAGTCAACCTACTGCACCCATATGACCTTTCCCAGAGGTTCTTAGGACAAACAGTCAAACACAGTTTGTTGATTGTCACAGGTCAAAGGTCACAGTTATACCTCACACTTTCTTTCGCAAAGTTATATTTGAATTAGGCCGTATCATCATATAACACAATCTGACCTGCTGAGAGAGATTTTTTTTCACCTCATAATTTTCATTAGCTCATTTGACACCTCTTTACTTTCTGCTCACAGGGCCATGTAGCCTAATTACTGAGAGTGCTTAGAAAACAGGACCGATGTTTTTCATGACATAACATCTACACTCGACATTCTGCACAAACAGGTTGTGCAGAGAGTGGCCTTCTATTTTGGGCTTTAATGGCTTTCTATACATGGATCTTTAAGATCACCCGTTTGCACTTAAATGCAGCTTGAATCTGGCAGAACTGGATCACCTATAGCAGCCGAGAAAGAAAAAGTAACAGTGTGCTAATTTGAAGCAAAGAACATCAAGCTGACTTCGTTTTGTTGCCAGGTCATGCTTGCTGGGGTTTTCGTGGTTGCAAATTGGATCGAAATGGGACGGCTGAAAGGTATTATTATATGTATTATTATGAATAATGGCCCAAAGTTGCTGACAGCCAACTGCTCTTCGAGATACACACCCAGACACATAATGACAGGAACAACTGTCAAATCATGCTTCTTTTTTTCACACATCCTTCAGCCCTTGGCCTCCTTTAAGGCCCTGGTAGCACAATTACCATAAAAGTCGTGCAGTGCAGGGCCTTCTCCGGCAAAGCTTGCATGCAGCACCCACTGTGCTCTCTCCAGCCAGCAAGCCAGCCCAGCCAGCCATTCAGCCAGTAGAGCCAACTGAACAGAGTGCTGGGGGTGCACAGCAAAGTCTGTCTGCTGATACTGCGGTGGCCCCTCCCCCCTCTCCCCCGGGTCCAGGGTGAACACGCCCGCTCCAGCGCCTCCGCATTCCTCGCATTCCTCTCTGCCTGTCACATCTGTGCTAGCCAGTCTGATTGGCCCGGGCCTGCGAAGCGCAGCCGGTGCCTGGGCGGACGAAACACATGCACATATGCGCCACTTGCAACTCTTGGGTTGAAGCGAGTGGGGGGGGGGGGGGGTGGGGGGGGGGGGGGGGGGGGGGTGAGGGGGGCTATTGGTGGAAAAAGTACTCAAATGTTTTACTTAAGTAAAAGTTTCAATACTGCAATGTAGAAGTGCTCTGCTACAAGTAAAAGTCCGTAATTCTAAATTGGCTTGAGTAAAAGTACAAAAGTATTGGTATCAGCATGTACTTAAAGTACCAAAAGTAAAAGTATTAAAATGTTTGAAAATAGAAGATCGTCTATTTTCAAATAGGCTATGTATAAAATAGGGGTAAAGTCGCTAATGGATGTTTTATAATGTAATATATTTATATCTGCAGAGTAACTAGTAGCTAAAGTTTTCAAATAATTGTAGTGGAGTAAAAGTACAATATTTGCCTCTGAGGTGTAGTGGAGTAGAGAAGTAAAAGTATAGACAATTGGAAATACTCCTGTAAAGTAAAAGTACCTCAAAATTGTACTTAAGTACAGTACTTGAGTGTATGTACTTAGTTACTTTACACAACTGCTATTGGGCGCTTGGGGCGAGAGGAGGAGGAGGGGGTTATGGTTCAGGGGGTAGATGGGGGAGGTGGGGGTGCGGGGGGGGGTTGGGAGGGGGCAGCTGATGCTGTAACTCTTGGAGAGGGACACAAAGCCATAACTGTCTTGGCCAACAACTGCCACCTGGCAGCAAGGGGCAGTTTCTTCCCAAAAACAACACCACTGTGTGACCCTGGAGCCCAACGGATGGCCCGCACCTGCTGCTGACCGTCCTGTCCGCGGTCCGGGCGGCAGAGGAAGAACAATGCGATCCCAAAAGGCCCTGGCAGCAACTGCCACTCTCAATCTCTTCAACCGAGGGGACAGGACAGAGGGGAAAAACGTGATATCCACCAAATTATACAGGCCTCTGGTATATCGAAGCCCTTTGCTATCCCTATTGTAGAGCCTTGTAGAAGACTGACCCTGACCGACTGGAACACTTCTCCAGTTTCTCTGAAAGCGAAAAACGGGTGGTTTTTAAGTTACTGTCTGTCTGAGTCAGTGCAGAGGTTTTCTGGAATTCCTCTTCCTGTGCAGAAGCCCAGCCAGACAAGAACTACGTTTGATATTAATCAGCGATTAGTGTCATAATAAGCATGCCATATAATCATAAACGTCACAATAGAGTTTTATTGATTGATTGATTGATTGATTGAATACCTTCAGTACTTTAACAGTACGGTAGTACAGTCAAAAACGTTATGCTAAAAGGATAACACAAAAAGCCCCGGGGGGCTTGTTTCTATCGTGGTTCACATACAGTAGAGAGCATTTGCTTGCTATGATGTCCAATTTCTACTCGAGCTGCTTCATGCATACATAAAGGACAATAGTATAACATCCACCGTGCTGTGCAGATGTTTGTAATTCAGTGGATTAATAGCACAATAAAGCTAAAGTATTACAAAGACAACATGGTGCTATGTATAGCATGACCAGGAGTTTTTTATTTCACGAGACAAGCTGAGCTACCCAGGCCTGTTCAGACTCGACTTGAGTGAGCGGTCAGTCCTCAGTAAAGGCCTGTAGGCCCCAACTCACACTGTGAAAAGGTTGGTACACACAGCAGGGGAACACGACAGGTGCATCTGCTGTACTATGCAGCCACACACAGACACACACACACACACACACACAGACACACACACACACACACACACACACACACACACACACAGACACACACGCACGCACGCACGCACACGCACACGCACACGCACAAGCACTCACACACACACACACGCACACACACACACACACACACACACACACACACACACACACACACACACACACACACACACACACACACACACACACACACACACACACACACACACACACACACACACGTATGCACAGGGAAATCTATGTGCAAGGACATAAAGCAAACACAAAAATTCCTCAATCATTTAACAACGACTGCACGTTTTGCATGACTCCCTTTGTTTCCCTCTCTCTCCATTTCCCCTCATTCACTATCTTTCCATCTCTCCATCTAACCCCCTTTTGTGTTGAGTCTCTCTATCGCTCTCTCACTCACTCAGTCCCTTGTTGATTGCTCAACACCCACTCAGTGCTGCTCTGTTCCCTGCAGGCTGACTTTGCCGCTCTTAACTGCTTCCATGCCAAGACACGCCTATATCTCTTTTCTTTTACTACATGTCCATTGGAATTTTCCACTTCCACACGGAGATGGTGAACAAAAAGGTAATCCCCCTTCCTCACTTCAACTCTTCATTCCCCCCTTCTCACTCTCATAACTTTGAGGTAATCCTAAATTGCTAACATACTGCCCGGCCATGACTGAAGACACTCCTTACGTAAGGGGGCTGACAGGGAAGCACCGGACCTGCACAGTCATCATCACAGGCCTCGCTGCCCGCGCTGTCAGTCAAATCATCTTTTGCCTAACTCAAAATGCCTTCCCTGCCCTCCGTTTCTTCCAACTCTGTGCATGAGACGAGCCCATCGCTCATTCCTAATGTGCTATGCTATACGGTCAAAACATGCCAGCAGCCTTCCTCCCTCCCTCCCTCCCTCCCTCCAGCGCTCGATTTCGCTCTCCCTTCTTTCTTGCCCAGCATGCTTTGCAACAGTGACAGCTGCAGGGCAGAGGTGTGTGCAGTGCTTAGGGCTTGGCATGCCTCTCCAGGGCCAGATAACGCAGGTGAACAGCATGTCAGCAGGGGCCCAACACATAACCAGACAGACCACATTTTTTAAGATACACTCATCTACCTAAAAAAAAATCTCACTGGTGTGCACCAATAATCTTCGATTCTGCCTTTAAAAATCATTCAACAAATATGATACAATGGGGCATACTTTTAAACATTACTATGGATTTGCGGTGATTCTGGACAGTTTTGTCTGACTTGACATTAGCAATTCTGTGATATGACAGTAACGAATAAGTACAGAATTTAAGTAGGTAATAAGTAGGTAAAAGCTTTGGACATGCCAATGGAATATGGATTATTATTAACAGATGTGTGCATTATTTAATTTCACTGCATCTCCCTTCAAACAATTTTTCACCCTATGATCACCTTGCAATCCTACAGGGAAGTCTGGTCAGTTTTGTGGAACACCATACATCCCTGTAAAGTCATTATCCTGCTATGGCAATGGAAATTTGCTTCCCAGAGAGAGAGAGAGAGAGAGAGAGAGAGAGAGAGAGAGAGAGAGAGAGAAAGAAAGAGAGAGAAAAATCCTGGCATAAAATGTGGAATTCCCAACGGGAGTGATGACTTGCCTGCTTTTCAAGGCCACGAGAGCCTGAGACTGCAAGGTAGACAGTATTACACGCAGCGCAATCGTTAAAATTCCCCCAGCCTAACGTCAGGGTAGCTTTTAGATGTCTGAGGTCATCGCCTTGTGAGACGGCTGCTTCTTCTTCTTCTTCTGGGGCATGCCATGGCTCTGCCAGGAGCACCTCAGATGACTGGATGTAAACGGAGAGCGTGTTTACGGCTCAGAAAAGAAAAAAAAGAAGAAAAAAAAGAAAGAGCAGGCTCATCTTGACCTCTAGCAGGGGTCCTGACAGTTTGCTGCTAAGGGGACAGGCTGTAGTTGATCTGTCTCTTTGTTGACGTTCTCATGACAAATGGATTGCGCTTGGTTCTCGGCACCATCTTGCTAAACCGTTAGAGGAGCTATTTAGGCCAACACATTAGAGTCGCTGTCAGTAGCCCGTCCTAAAGGTCACTGTAGAAAAACTCAATAATATAACCACTGCCAGTGCTTGTGTGATTCTGGACAATTGTGTGTTAGACTTACTATCACATCATTGCACGTTAAAAAGCACACCCATTACAAGGTTTTTGTTAAAATACGGGTTCAATCGCTCTGTAATCCCATAGTAATCATTGCTAAAGAGTGTTTGCTCCTCAGTAACAGAGGTCTCTACATCTCTCCAGGTCCCGTACTGAAAAATACATTTTCAGTACGGGATACCTATTTAATACAATCAGGAGAGAGAAAGTCATACAGGACACAGGATAAAAAGGTAGAAGACACATTTTTAATTGGAACACTATAAAATTGAAGGTGATGAAGGGGTTCTCTCTCCTGATTGGATGAAATTGGGGAGAGCTGGAGACATGCGGAGACCGCGGTTACTGAAATAATACTCCTTTTTGTTTTAACCAAAAGATTATCACTTACAGCACCTTTACCATCAAAAGTTGTTTTACATGTTGGCTATATTGCCAAATATATATTTTTTTATCTTATTTTATTACAGCCAGTATTTTCACTATTAGTATGTTGTTCTTATATTGTATTGTTGTTAGCACAGCCTTGCAGAACACATAAATATTTCACTGTGTGTACCTGTTTGAGTGAGTGACAAATAAAACCCTCTTGAATCCCTCAACCATTGTCCGTGTTTAGCCCATGCTCCGTAAGTCTAATTTTCACCTGCAACTTACTTTGTCATGTGACTGTCACTCACGGAACATGGGTTCTATAAATATTCTATCAGTATCAGTTACTGTAGCTTTTAAAAAGGCTCAGAATACCAGTGTAACAACAGGAGCAGTGGTAGCTGCAGCAGCAACAGTGGGCTGGCTGATACAACTCAGGTATGTGCGTGCGTCCCAAACTGTCTGACAAATCAAAAGAATGAGATTCCATCATGCATGATTCATGCCACAAGAATCCCATCTAACATCAAGAACAGAACAACTATGCAAAACAGCAGCAGAAGAACAATGCGTCAAATTTATACTGTTACATGTGAGACTTTGATGGACATGATCGATGGGTATTTTAATGTTACAGTGGAGCAGGATTCAATTTAAGTTTATGAGACATGGACAATAATTAAAGGGCAGGAAAATCTTACAAAGCATGGCTTGAGGCGGTTGCATTGCACTGGTGGAAATAAAGATTATTTCGCAAACCAAAAATCGGGTTTGTCGAGGACAATACAAAGAACCACGGCGAGCATTTGACATCAGTGTCTTTTCGGAGTCAGTTGAGCTTTGTGGATTTCCTGTCAATCAATGGTTCACTCTGTTGTTCGCCAAACTTCCAAGGTCTAATGCAACATCTAATTCAAACCAGCTCTTCAAGCACATTTTCTCACCAATTGGTGTGGGAGAGCGGGAGACCATACTAACGTAATACTAATCCATTCAATGCCTAACACCTGGATGTCTGCAATTGTATCAAGGATGTTGCCAACTAATCCATCTGGACACAGAGTGTTTCAGAACATCAAGTGGTCAACACCTGCAACTTAAAAAACACACCACAGGAGACAGCAATGCTAAGGCCCTATGGAGAACAAAATGCCAACATGATGTTTTTTTTTAATTCCCATGGTTTAGTTCACACTGTGCTAACTATCGATAATTTAACTGAGTCATCCAGCATCAAACACTGCTTCCGCTGATGATGAGCCACAGTGACCTTGGGGCAAAACTCTCTCTGAAGTAAAAACAAGCAGGGCAAGAATGCCGCACGATCTGTTACTGCAAAAAGAGCAGGTTTCTCCACTGACAGATGTACGGGGCGGTACAAAGAGAGAGACAGAGACGCAGCACGAAAAAAAAGAAAGAGGTTGGAGGGAAAACCAGTTTGGGAGAACAGACGGGTGAAAATCAAGGCAGGAGGAGGTGAGATGCTCTGAGGAAGGCAGTAACCAGCTCAAAGAGCGCTGGTGTGACTGGAAGAACCAGCCCCTGGGTCAGAGCACAACAGGTATAGACTTGTTTTAAATGGAGTGCTGTGTGGAAAGAAAAACATACAACTGTGTCAAAGCTGTAGCACAAGTGTGAAAGAGGAGTGAGAGTCTCTTGTCTCCAGGGCCCTGTACTGAGAGAGCCAGGCCATTTCTTGTGTAATAATGAGATGAATTGATATATGGGTTCATGTGTCTTTGATTCATGTATTTATTTATTTATTTCTCTTCTTTTTTTCCTTAGTTTCAGCCACAATTGTCAGAGTAATGGAGGGTTGCCTTTCAGTGTATTCATTAGAGTATGTCCTGAGTACCATATAATTATTGTGTTCTGCATTGTTCCCTAATGCATGTGGCTGCTGTCCAGCGCACTCACCATACATCTTCCCCTCGTCTGAGAGGATGATTTTCCTCCTGCCGCAGGGTGGGTAAATGGCTAAGGCCTCCTGGAAGCTCTGCTCGATGTCGGGGCTCCACACACCCTCTGCGTCCCCGTCCAGGGCCTTGTCCAGCTCATCGTTGTCCCCGTCCAGCCCATCCTCCGGGCTACCGTTCGCACTCCACTCGTTGGACGCAATGGTGGCGGCTCCCCCTTGGGCCCGACCCTGAGCCCCGGTGATCACAGGATCTGTGTGAGACAGAGGGGGGAAAAAGAAAGAAAGACAATTTTGATTAATTATCTCCATGACTCGGATTGCAGCTGCTAATCAAAACATCCTTGCAAGGTAAAAGACGTAAATAAATAATCTAAAATGAACATAATTGTGAGACAGCAACACGTGTGCTTGGCGAGAGGGCCTTGAAGACAGTGTGAATCTCAAATGGGTTGGTCCTCTTCACACAGGTACAGTAGACGTACTGTATGTAGAGTGCAGACCTTGTTTGACTGCTGAGGTTCAGATGACTATAACTAACTTTAACCCTGTGTACTGTACACAGAGCAACTGCTCCTAATGACAGCCCTAATTAAAGACTGTTCCTTATTACTGAGTGCTACTAAATTCGGGAGCGTACTCAAGTTCCCTCAACCCTATGTTCCCCCAGCCCTATGTTCCCTCAGCCCTATGTTCCCTCATCCCTATGTTCCCTCAGCCCTATGTTCCCTCATCCCAAATTAGACCCTATGTTCCCTCAGCCCTATGTTCCCTCATCCCAAAATAGACCCTATGTTTCCTCAGCCCTATGTTCCCTCAGCCCTATGTTCCCTCAGCCCTATGTTCCTTCAACCTTATGTTCCATCAGCCCATGTAATATTCTAATGTTTTGTCTTGTCTGTCTGTCTGTCTGTCTGTCAGTATCATGTCAGTATCATGGTCAGTATCATGTCAGTATCATGTCAGTATCATGGTCAGTATCATGTCAGTATCATGTCAGTATCATGTCAGTATCATGGTCAGTATTATGTCAGTATTATGTCAGTATCATGGTCAGTATCATGGTGGTCAGTATCATGTCAGAATTATGTCAATATCAGGAGTGGTTATTTGCTTCAGTCATCAAAACGATTTCTATATGTTTAGGGTTGTAATGGATAAAATACAATAATTTACCCATAACTTTCCTATGACTGATAAAAGTATTAAACTCCCTTTTTAATACAGTATCTACTGTGTTAAAAAGTTTCTGGGGGAGGACCCCCAGCCATATATGTCCAACCCGTATTCATTTGACTGTATAATGTTCATGTCTGTATATCAGAACTTTGTTTGTACTCATTTAAATCCCCATCTATTTTTTTTATTTTTTATAATAAGCTAAGTTTTACATAGCTTATTATACCTTTAAACTATTTTTTTTGTAATATAGTTGTTTTGGATATCTACAAAAGCTCGATATTAGTATAGACATGTATCATTATTATTATTAATATCTTACTTTATTAGCTGTGATAAAAGTTCAATAGTTCACTGCAATGATCAGTAATTCTTTGCAGCTGTTGTTATAGGTACCTATAGGTTTCAAAGCTGTTTGAATTGATGAGAAATTATCAATATAATTTAACAGTCAGTTTCACAGCTGTCTGAATTTGAATTGATGAGAGAAACTATACATATAGTTTAATGTGTCTTAGCTGACCAGGTCAAAGCAATTAAGTTTGACCAATCATGTTGCCCAAGCATCATGGTCAGCATCATGGTCAGTATCATGGTCAGTAGCATGGTCAGCATCATGGTCAGTCATGGTCATGGTCATCATGATCAAGTTTTCCTTGTGACATAATGTACACGTATACGTACCCCCAGAACATGCTTTCAACACGTACAATTTAAGGTTACGTGGCGCGGCTCCGACGCCCCGCGGATCCGAAAGCCGAAAACCGGGCTCAAAAAGGGTGGAAAAAGAGCAGATCCACAAGCTTGTAAAAGCCTGTAAAAGCCTGTTGTCGTGTGGCGCAATCCCACCGGTATCCCTGGTCCATGGTCCCCCAGGGGTCCATGGACCACCTCAGTGCCCGGGACGGTGTCTCCCGGGGCGGGTAGAGCGGGCGAGTGTGAACCCGGCACTATGCCGGGAGGCACTGGGCTCCCTGGCCCTTCCCCTGTGTGAAGGGGGAAGCCAGGGAGAAGGGCCGACTGGTGCCATCGGATAGGTAGGGACCATGCCCAGAAAGAGGCACCTTCCTGGGGGAAGCGATGGGGCTAAGTGTCCACATGGAGCCAGGGACCCCCGGGGGTCCCCGGTCCACCTCCATGCCCAGAGACGGTGGCTCCCGAGGCGGGTAAGGGCGGCCGGCGCGGACCCCCGGGGTCCCCGGTCGTGGGTCTGGAAAAGGGACAAAGTCCTGCCGTGGAAAAAGAGCAGATCCACAAGCCTGGATAGGCCTGTGGTGGCCGCGGGGCGCAATACCGGCCGTGTCCACAAGGCGGCGCCCTCCCCAGTCCATGGTCCCCGGTAGTGATGAGCGGGTCGACCCGTAACCCGCGGGACCCGCGGGTCAACCCGCGGCGCGGGTGGGTCGAGTCAGAATTTCAGAAGCAATTATGCGGGCTGTGGGTGAGCGGGTCAGCCGCTCTCACACGCAAAAAAAAAAAAAATGATCACATGCTCTTGTTTTGTCTTTATTCCTAATAAGAAGAAGAATAATAACAATAAAACAGTTTGAATACACTTGGGGATTATTTTCTAACCATGATTTTACAGAATTAAAAAAACATTGCGGGTCGTGGGGCGGGTTGAGCCATAGATTTATATATGGGTTTGCGGGGCGGGTTGAGGCGGGTTGGGTTCCGTCGCGGGGCGGGGCGGGTCATGAAAAAACCCGACCCGCTCATCGCTAGTCCCCGGCCCACCTCCGCGCCCAGGGACGGTGGCTCCCGGAGCGGGTAGAGCAACCGAGTGTGAACCCGGCAGTCTGCCGGGAGGCCCAGGGCTCCTGGCCTCTCCCCTGCTGGAAGGGGGAAGCCAGGGAGAAGGGCCGACTGGTGCCATAAGATAGCTAGGGATCATGCCCAGGAAGAGGCACCTTCCAGTTCCTGGGGTAGCGACGGGGCGGCGAAGACCCCAAAATCATGGTTCTTTGAAAAATTTCGATTTTTTTCCTAAGTGTCCGCATGGGCTCCAGAGGTCCCCGGGGACCCACTGGAGGACCCCCGGCCTAAAATTCCAACTTTTTTCGGCTTGTCGATCTGCGCTTTTTCGGGCTAAAACGGCCCGTACCTCCCGGCCCGTGGGTCGCTCGGGGCCGGCGGAGGGCTCGTTGGATCTGGGCCGGGGGTGCGCACGTGTCGGTACCCCCCCCCCCCCCCCCCCCCCGGGCCCCTGGGTGGCTGCCCGGGCAAACGGTGGCCGAAAAACCCGAAGAAAGCTCCGGAAGGCTCAGGAGCTTTAGGGCTCGCTGCCTCTCCCATGCGTGAAATTTCGCATTGGGGGGAAAGTGGCCACTTGTGCCATAGGGTAGCTAGAGACCATGGCCATGGTGCACCATATTCGGGGGCGTCCCCGTGCCTCGCAGGGCCATGGATCCTGGAGGTTGCAGCCTGAAGTGTTGCAGCCTCAGGTCGCCCTGGCTCTCCCCTGGTGGAGAGGGGGAAGCTACGGACAAGGGCCGACTGGTGCCATAGGATAGCTAGGGCGACGGAGCCTCGCCCGACGTGAGGCTCCGTCTGTGGATCTCCGCGTCGTACCTCCCTGTCCCCTCCCCGTGGCCCAGGAGGCGTCCCGCTCGTCCCTGCCTCCCTCCTGTGAAAAAGTCTCCACGGACCGGCAACCCCACGGTGCGCGCCTCACCTGGGCGCGCTGTCTCTGTGGTGGAACAGGAGGCCTACCTGGTTGATCCTGTAGCATATGCTTGTCTTAAAGGGCGCTGCAGACTCGTCTGAGTTGGGCGCGCAGTCACTGCCAAGTGACCACGCCGGGACAGTAACTGATATGGGTGTAGACAAAATAGGTGGCGCACGCAGGAGTTGAGTAAACCAAAGTTCCCGATTGTGGACCCACAAGGCAAGTTACCTTGATGGGGTTGGGGGCGGGGGAACTTGACATGAACCTGCGAGCAGCTACGTATCTATGTGGGTTGTGCCCGGCGCCGCGGTTGTCCCGCAACTCAGCAGTGGCTGCACCCGAGTTAATCGAACGAGATTCCCACTGTCCCTACCAGCTACCTAGCGAAACCATAGCCAAGAGAAATGAAATCAGCTCAGACCATAGAGGAAAGAAGACAATCTTCAGCGAGGAAACAAGACCCTGCTAATGGGCGTGATAACTATTGCGGCACCCCTTGTACCACCAGGTACCTGCGGTCTGTAGGCCGCGGGACCCCCCCCGACTTATCGCCCGCCGAGGGGTGCTTAATCGTGGGTACGCGGGACCGGCCGGTGAGCCGGACCCGACGCGCTAAGTTCAGAATAGTCCCAGGGGCGATTATTCTGGTTTGTACCACCAGGTCCCCGCGGTGCTTGGGCCACGGTCTGTAACTTCACTTAACGCCCGCTGAGGGGTGCTTAACACATCGGGTGCCAAACACGGTCTGAACCGTGTGTTTACATAGTGGCGGTTCGGTGCCGAACACGGTCTGAACCGTGAGTTTGGTCTTTTTGTTTTTTTCGTTTTTCTCCGCGCGGGCGGGGCTAGAGCAGCTCTGGGATCACCCATTGTAATCCTGCGAAGGAAGTGCCAGATCGCTCACCGGAAACAAAAAAAAAATTCACATTCGCTTCCTGTCTATTTCCTACTTTGAAACGCCTATATCTCCGAATCTGTTTCCTGTGGGTAAAACCGGTCATGCGCGATGCGCGATCCCCCCCCGTTGTAACTCGCAAGGGTAATGTTATGGTTCCAGGCTGTAGCCGGGCTCATGGCTCAACATGAATCGATGCTTTTTTTCGTGGGGATTTGCTCATCGCGGAGTCTACAGATTTAAACAGTAAAGCGCAGTCAATGGGGAGAATGCTGGCACCCAACGTAAGTTGTTATGAAAAAACGCTGGCACCCGATGTGTTAAGAGTGGGTCCACGGGACCGCCTGGAGAGCCGGGTGTCCGTCGAGGCCTCCCCGGGGGTCCCCAGGGGTCCCTGGCTGTAGAGGCCTGACCCGACCGACAGACCGGTCGGGTTAAGCCTCCGGAGCCAGGGACCCCCGGGGGTCCCCGGTCCACCTCCGCGCCCAGGGACGGCTGTCGGACTGGTGGGCTTTCGGAGCAGCGGGCCGTCGGAGCTGCACCACGTAGCCACAATTTAATGTTGTGGTCACCATCATCATCGGTGTAAAGAAAACTTTATGAAGTCTTATAACTTATAACTTACTAATAATATATCTATATATAGTCTTATACCTTTGGGGGATACCTTGGGGAGCCCGGGGGAACCCAACAGGTGACCCCAACAGCACATTATGGAAGGGCCATATGTGACGCTGAAGGAACATACGGATGAGGGAAGATAGGGTCTAATTTGGGATGAGGGAACATAGGGCTGAGGGAACATAGGGTATGATTTGGGATGAGGGAACATAGGGCTGAGGGAACATAGGGTCTAATTTGGGATGAGGGAACATAGGGTTGAGGGAACATAGGGCTGAGGGAACATAGGGACTAATTTGGATAAAATAAATTTGTTAGGGATTGAGGGAACATAGGGCTGAGGGAACATAGGGCTGAGGGAACATAGGCATGACCCCCTAAATTCCATCCTTAATCTAATGGACCACTGCAGTCAAGTCAGTCTGTTTCAGTGTCAGCGACTAATAAATTATTTCGCTTTTTTCAAAGGGAGCAAGTTTGTCCTAATTGCATCATGAGCCACACATTGTGACAGAGGTGGTGGATATTGCTAGTGTTGTAAATGTATGGGCTGTTTGTTTTGGTATTGTCCAGGGAACAGTGTGTTAATTAAATTCCATGCAACTGCATTGCAGCCAGCTTCATTCTCAACAACGACAACAACCTACAAAAGTAATAACGTAAAGCATTTCATTTGGAGGCTCACAGACTCAGAGCTCCCTTAAAATGTTTCCTTGTTTCGGCTGTGCAAAGTTAACACTTCTAACACCAACTTCCAACCAAATTTCAGCTGGATGCGTGCAGGACAAATGAGATGCAGAGAGAGAGAGATATTAAAGAGCTATTGGAAATGAAAGCTTTAGTCTGTATTTCAACAGGATAGCCTGCTTGACAAAGCATCACTTAGCGCCATGGCACTGAACCGTTTGCCCTAAATCCACTCAGTTGTTTCCTACTGTTTTAGTAGGAAATATTGGAAAAATGGAAATATTTTGGGTAGCCACAAAAAACAGGCCTTTGAGCTGCATGGGTCTCATGTGCTTCACAATAAGCATATCACGAATCTACAACATGGAACACTATATATTTATAAGGTACAACTTTAGCTTTGTTTGACATATTCTTTATTGCAATCATTAAATTTGTATGAATAAACAATACTGACCGTAATTATTGCTATCATTTCCTACATTTTTATTTCTCTGAAATGGCCAAATGAATTCAAGATATTCCATAAAATGTAGTTTAAAGACCTCACTAATCAGCACTAGCCTCAAAGAATTCTTGTGGTCTGGGAACTGTGTCCCAGTGTGGTTGGCTTATGGCTGACTGCAGGCAGAGATCTTAAGTATTTTTCAAGCTGCCTTTTCAGCATTGTATTGTTTCTGAAATGGAAGTCAATGAGGTAATCATCCTCCCAGGATGCTTGTGTTTTTGAATTTGCATTTCTGCAGATGTTGACAAAAATACACATATTGGATAAATATGGAGAAGTCCAAAAGCAAACAAAAATCCTAAAATTACAAGAGCATTTTGAGGTTGCACTAGGGCTGGGCAATAGTATATCAACATGTTATCAATATCATGATATGACACTAGATATCATCTGAGATTTTGGATATCGTAATATTGCGATATGGAATAATAAGTGTTGTTTTTTCCTGGTTTTGATACGCCTTATTTTAAACTTAACAGCATGTTAAATAGCATGTCACAATGCGACATGTTGTGAGCGATTCTCACAGTTTTTGCAAATGTTTGAAAAAATTTAAAGGAAATGTATATCATTATCACAATATGATATTATCATCACAAATATCGATATTGACGTATATAGTAAAAAACTATATATTTCATTTTGCACTTTTCACCCATAGGTTCAATAATAGAAAACTAAAACAGAAAATGATAATAAACAGAGAATCCTCGATCTGTGTTTCTCAATTGGCTTTTTGCATCAGAGACCAGAGTTGACCTCTTCCACTAAGTGGAAGCACATTGTATTGCTTCCATGTGACACAAAAATCAATCAAGAACATATTTTCTCCATGGTAAGTCTCAGTCTCAGTGGTGATGTGATTTGTGGTGGTTGCTGTTTGAAAAGGGGAAATGTAAATCTGTAAAATCATTTTCATAGCCTTGAAGGCCCCAGAAGAAGAGCTTTATAATATGAGGTTACATGGTATGCTTATACTTGAAGTGTATAAAGGGTCATGGAACTGTCAAATAGCAGATTCTTAATCCGTGTATTTCCTTGTGGTCATGGTACATTGAAAAGTGAAAGATTGCAAATTAATATTTCCATTAATAACAAATCGAAACTTATAAGGGTGCAAGAAATGTGGTTTACTGTAACCTAACCTTTTTTATTATTAGCTTTTTTGTTGTGTACAAATTGGGAAACATTAAAGTAAATAATTGAAAATACATGTTTGAGTTATTAACCACATGAACCCTAACATCCCTATTCTGGGAGTGAACATTCCATAAAATAGCCGATTTGGTTTAGAGGGGGGAAAAGGAATGGACCAAATATAGAGCCATGGGGGACCCCAATCAACGGAGTATATAGGGTTATAGTGGTTCAAAATGACTCATTGCTATTGGCTTTAGAACATTCACCTGTTTGTAGGCCAACAGTAAACATGCATATTAATCTATTATATTCTCACCCATCTCTCTCTCTCTCTCTCTCTCTGTCTGTCTGTCTGTCTGTCTGTCTGTCTGTCTGTCTGTCTGTCTGTCTGTCTGTCTGTCTGTCTGTCTGTCTGTCTGTCTGTCTGTCTGTCTGTCTGTCTGTCTGTCGCTATCTCTGTGTCTCTCTATCTCTCTCCCTCTCTCTGTCTTTCTCTCTTAGCGTCAAACTGGAATGATTCACTTTACATTAGCACCGCAGCAGTTATACAAGGACGGCACAGAAGGGACCACAGAGCAGTAAAAAAGGAGAGGTGGAGGATTAGATCCTTTCCTTCCATTCCCATCATCATTTACAGCGAATTACAACAGATCAAAGACAAAGACAACCAGAAACACTGTTCCTGTGATGTTCTGACTGTCGCAGTGTATGGCAGTCACTAAACTGTAGAGATTGAAAAAATATCAAAGTCAAGAGGCTAATTTTAGTCGAGGGGGGTATTGGTCACGGTGAACCTTCTGCACTTTGGGGGGCCCTAGGGGCCAGGGTCATGGTGTTAAACACCACAGTGAAACTGAGTAGTCGTCAGCGGCTCAAGTGTACCATCTCAGGCTTAACCAACCACATTGCAGCACCCTGACTGAGTACACAAGTTAGTCTACCAGCAAACTACATCGACCTGTCATTGACAGTATAGAACTATAATGGACTCTATGGAGATAATACCATCTTGCTGTCTTGGAACCCAGGAAGACTAACTGCCGTGAAGGCGGCAGCAAATGGGGATCTGTTCCAAATAAACAAATAAAGAAATAGGGTCCCAGAATTTAGAACGGGTGCATGAGAACAATTGATTTACAGAATAGACCTGCACAGGCTGTGATTCTTAGAAAACAAAAGAGTCTAAAAGCACCGCTAGCTACTACCAGCCGGAACAAATTTGTTTTTAGCTGACCAACATTGCCATCCTTAGAGCCCTGCACTCTACCTAGTTGGGTTAAAAAACAAACAAACAAATAAAACAAACAAACAAACAAACAAACGATGCAGTGAGTAGGGGTGTCGCCAAGTTCCGCCTTGGAGGTGACGCAGTGACTGGGGGCATCACCATTTGACTCGAACCCGGTTGGCTAAACACACTCGCGTAAAAAACAGCAGAAGCCCTAAGGCGGTGCAATAGAAAGGTCATGGGGTCACCAAAATCCTGTTTATCCTGCACGATTTGTCAATTAGATGATGAGGCATCTTGTGCACATTTTGGCCAGGGGGTGGTCATGGGTACGGTCACTCAAATGGTTATGGTTCATCCCACAAGGAGCATGAATGTGCTCAGAAATTGTCATGGCAATCCGCCAATTAATGTTTGAGATATCTTGTGTGCAATAGGACATTTTAGCCACATAGTGGTGCTTGATGAGAAGCCATATGGTCATCAAAATCACTATGGTTCATCCTCTGGGTTGCATGAAGATGCACAGCAAATTCCATGGCACTCGAGCCAATAGTTTTAAATATCTTTTGTTTGAAGTGGAAGTGTTGGAAGGACTGACATGACCATACCTTGACTGTAAACCAAACCCCAACATTAATTTTGCACCCCGAGGGGTGGGTCTCCGCTGTGTAAATATATAAGAGATCCCATTTCTCTCCACAACATTAGAAATTATTTTCAGCCAACCCACTGTCTTCCACTAATGAATGCACAGGTGCCGTTGGCTGGCAGCTTTTGGCCACGCCACGGCAATATAATCTAACATGAGTGGCACAGTTCATGTGATGGAGGAGTGACTGCCTCAATTGTTTCTGTCCAATTATAGCCGAGGAAACACAGAGGCCACTCAGAGTGGAGGATAACATGTGAACAGCAGATGTCTGCGATATGAAGTTATTATTGACGGCCTCGATCGAGCCCTGAGTGTGCATGAAAGTGCGCTCATAAGTGGGGTGCCGTGAAAAGAGAGGCTCTTCGCGGAGCAGAGCGCGGGGCTTAAATTCCAGACATGTCCTTATTAAGAAAGAGCCGTGAGCCGCTCACTGTTTCTCTCTCCTCCTGCCTCCCTTGTGTCAACTCGACGCCCCCACCCCCCTCCCCTCCCCTCCCCTCCCCTCCCCCCACTCCACCCCTCCGCCCAGCGCTCAGAGCGTCTCTACCCAAATAAGGACAGGAGACCAGGGGATGCATGTATGGGAGGGGAGAGGGGGGGGCTAGATGGTGTGTGGGTTGGAGAGCGGAGGGAAAAGGGGGTGGGTGGGTGGGTGTGTGTGTGTGTGTGTGTGTGTGTGTGTGTGTGTGTGTGTGTGTGTGCGCCCACATGCGTGCGTATGTGCGTGCAGAGGGGGGTTGGATTGTCCAATTTAGGAGTCCACTTCAGGGTCTGGAAAACAGTGGGATTGTTCCTGCTGGAATGCAACATCAGCACAGAACAGACAAAGCCATGCTGCAGCTCCATGGACACACATGGAGTGGCTGTATGACTAGAAGGAAGGCATTGTCAGTGGAGTTATATTACCCTGCGGCATATTTCAATACAACTTGTGGTGAAATCATAGGATTTAAATCAGATGAACAGTAAAGACCCTTGAGACTAAATTAACTTAAAGCCAATGGTTTGATAATGAGCTAATTCTGATGGCAAAGCACTTTACCATTATCGACCCAGGCAGGATAAAAAAAAAGCAGCACTGGTTCAATGGACATAGAAATGGATTATGGTGTTTTGCTTCTATTGAAAACCAGCGTCAACATGTTTTGCTTTCTAAGATCAGCTGTTCTAAGAGCCTACAATGGTTTGGATGAGACGCGACACAACTCTCATTCACGACTGACACTATAAGCATGACGTTCGGACACACACACACACACACACACACACACACACACACACACACACACACACACACACACACACACACACACACACACACAGACACACACACACACACACACGCACATTAAGATGGATAAAATCACCAGAACCCTCAGATGAATGGTGCCTTTAGGCAGTTTCCAGATGGGATGGTATACTTGCTTAATGCTTTTAATTGAATGACATGCTACACTCACATTTAACACAAAACCAGGCGAGACACACCTCCCCTCCCACTCTCTGGAAGTCAGGCCATGAAACTCGGTGAGACCAACATGCTACAGAATTCCAATGTGCAGCAGGAATGTAAATAACGCTGCAGAGCTATGCACCTCGCGCATTCATTCAAAACGCCACCATTCATGCACCGGAATCCTCTTCCTTGCAGTTTTCTCAGGCATTTATGCGGCGATCACATTGCATTCTGTTTTCAGCGAACGGCTTATCTCTCACTCCAGCTCCATCTACAAAAGCCACAGAGTTTTGCTGGCATCGCTCTCTCTCAAGGCTTTTTCTTTCTAGACAGGATAGCTTACAGCGAAACGTCCCATTGAATTCCAGTAATTCTACTGAGTCACTCTGCTGTCTGCTGCCCAGTCGTTGGAAAGATGTCGCTGTAGCCTAAATAAGGGAAGGGATTCCATCACCTATGTTTGGTTTAATGTGTGCCACCAAAAGGAGGAAATCCCTTGTAAAACACTATGGAGACTGTAGAGTAACACAAACAGAGCTTGCATGTGTGCGTTTTGAGGATAACAAACTGAGAGCAGAAGATATGTCATCTTCAGCAGTGAGAATTTACAGTATCATGCAGCAATACTGACTTAATCACTGGGCAAGCACACACTGCAAATAAAACCACTGGATGTCTATCAACTTTGATTTGTTCATTATTCTAATAATATACTGAAGATGAGATCAGCAATGTTGATGCTTTCAGATCAGCAATGTTGATTTTCTATTACAGACTGAAATTCAAATATGTTCACGCGGGTCTAGATTCAAACTTTTCTTTCATGGCATGACAGGAAAGTTCTACTGGGTGGGAATTGGGAAAACTCCATTACACTCATCCCTTGTCTAACTCTGAGGAACAAACAGAGTGGATGAAAGAAATAAATCCTGCCTTTGCAGAGACTAAACATCCCATCAGCTGAATGAGCCACGCAAGCCCATTGGGCCCCAGCAGTAGAACAGCTGAGGACAGCATGTGTCAAGGTGGACAAGACACTAACACGTCAATCATTCAAGCCATAAAACTATTTGCTGACCTTCCCTGCACCCTCCAGTACTGTCATTTGTCAAAGCAACTACAATTGTATTTTATTCTTTAACTGTTACGTCGTTTTTTCTCCCTAATTCAGTCATTACCAGTTCCCCCATGTTTGTATAGTCCCTGTCACTGTCAACCCCTGCTGTTGGTCTGGGGAGGGTGTAGACATCCAGGTTTCCCTTCGATACACATGGAGACGCGAGCGGCTTCTTTTCACCTGACAGTGAGGATTTTCACCGGGAGGGCATGCAGCTCTGTGCGTTACTGTAGTTCACATTTCCAGAAGGTGTTGTACTCCTGTTTCCCGTTCCGGGTCAGTTTCTCATAGTTCATTTGATTGGCCCAGCAGAAGATTTGAGCCGAAAAAACACATACGAAAGTGTTGTGTGTTGAAAAGGGAACTACAGTTGTGCACAGTGCACAGAGCCTGTTGTGTTCATTGGAGCATACGGCCAAGCCAGAGGCACCAATGGTGGAATCAAACCCCATGTCTCCACTGGGGTGGGCAGGAACTTTACCCCTGTGCCCCCACTGCCCCCAGAAACCCTAAAGGAGTGGTTCTCAAACCTTTTAGCTCGAGACCCAAAAGAGAAATTTGATGTCTCCCCAGGACTGTAGCTATTTTCAATTTTTCTTAAACGTTGTGTTGAATTTCTTTTAAATATATTGATGAAATTATTTACAAAAATGTTTGATTTTTGTATTTATTATTTTTGTATTTTTTGAAAATCTTTATTTATATATATATACACACTGTAGTGTATAGGTGTAGGAAATGAAAGGGAGACAAAAAGAAACACTGCCCTAAAGCAACTCCCAGTTAAAATGCACTGTTGGAAATTGGAATAAAGAAAAGTACATTCGCGAGACAAAATCTTTATTTAATCAGGGGTATGTCAAAAGGGGTTGTAGATTCATTGCCTCCCTAAATGCATAGCGGTCAACAAAACGCCACGGTGCACAGAGATGTCAACAGATTTCATGTCACTGCTCCTTTTATGCATTGTGCAAAGTATCCAAATGGCAACAGTCACTGAGCCAATTAGATACAGATAGAAATGTGCAGCTATGTTTGGTAGTTTATTGTATTGTGGAATTGGTCAGAAAAGTGAAATGACATAAATCTAGGGGGCCACAGCTGTAATACACTCGATCCACTGGACAAAGTGATGGACAAAAATGAGCCACATAACATAGTTTAGTCAAACATCCTCTCCTATCCAACAGCATGATTCCATGACTCAAATTTACTCATTCTTCTCCTGGAGCAGATTGTTAACAGATTTCTCCCAAGAGTCAACCTCTTAAACGCAATGATGAGTCTACATTATGTCACCTACTTTACAGCACATTGGCAGAACACGTGGCTGCAACGCCATTTGTTCTCTCACCAAAACAGCCGATTATTTGTGTGTTCCAAAATGCACGCTTTGCTAACTCGCCGTGTGGCAGAGCTGAGAAACACTTGGTGGCGTGACACGCCGAGCACAGACGTGAATGGCCGACTGAAAAGCCCACTGCCTAGTAGTCGTGTACACCTACATCTGCCCTCCTTTGACATACACCCTACGCTGAAGCACCCAACAACAAAATATGCCCTAAGAACTAAACATACCAAAAGAACGTTTAAAATCACAAACCCTGTTCCTGTCGTTGAAGAGTGTGCACAGATGTAGGGCACAAAGAATCGGTGTCTCACCGAGACCCCCACACATTAACAGCCACACAAACACACACTTGACAGGCGAAACAACAGGACTTGGCGCTAGAGAGAGCAGCTGCTCTCTAAGGTCAGATTACAGATAAAGAAAACATTTTAGGCACAGGCCAGGGAAGGCTGCTCTCTGGAAACAGTGCCTTGGCCCTCAACGGCGTAGGTATAATCGCACACACGCACAGGCACACAAACACACAAGCCTCTGACAATGCCGCCTGCCCCAGATTTATGCACGAAAGTCAGGGGCATCTCTGAGTCTGAGTCATATCTATCGCAGGACAATGGCGTCGCTCGCCAAAAGTATGTTTTTTCAAGCCAACAACAAACATGACACATTTTGGTTATTTTTGGCGCGCGACACTGTTATGCGATGAAGCATAAATTAGGCTTTAGAGACGTACACCCCCCAAACCCCTAGCCCCCCCCCCCCCCCCCCCTCTCCTCTGTCTGTGTTTGGCCCTAATAAATTCCCTCCAGCTCCTCCAATAACTTCCTCCTACTTCCTATCTGGCACAGCGCTCAGGAAACAATCAGAGCTGAGAGTGAGAGGAGGGCTGGATGGCCAACAGCTCACACGGCAACAGGCAGAAAGAGAGGTTCGCTTACACTTAAACACACACACACACACACACACACACACACACACACACACACACACACGTGCGCGCACCCCCCCCACACACACACACACAGCGAGTGCACTTCAGCATGATTGAATACAAACACCCCCACACGCACACAGCCATACATGTACATACATACACACACATGCATGCACACACACACACACACACACACACACACACACACACACACACACACACACACACACACACACACACACACACACACACACACACACACACACACACACACACACACACACACACACACACACACACACAGTCAAGTAAAACATTTGCAGTTTGATACCACTTGGATGCCCAAGAAAAACACTGGCGTTCAGTGAACGCCTCAGTGTGTGAGAATGAGCAACCGCATTTCACTGTGTAAGAGCACTTTGGGGGCGCTTGGAAGAAAATCTGAAATCCTTTTCATAAACCCTCTTCAAACGTAAACATTTGGAAGAATCATCATAACTGAATCATGTCTCTCTCTGTAAACAAACCAAACCATACAGTGTGATACTTAAGAATGGACTTATAATGCTCTGAGGCAAGAAGATGTTATTGGTTTCCCAAAAAGGGAGTGAGTCACCAAGAAACTTGGCAAACGCACTTCTTAAACAAGTATCGCACATCTAACTAACACAGGTTTGGATTCATTAAGTCCTTGTTCTACTTTATGGCCGCGTGGCACAGACTGTAGACTACCTTGAATTGTCACACTCAGAGAATGAAAGCCTTAATCCGGCCGAGGAGGGAAAGACTGACACAAAGTGAGTGGGGGGAACAGAGTGCGCCAGAGTGATTCGTTTACGGCCTGATTCAGCATTTTAATCGGAAATTTTCCAGAGAAACGTAGCGGAGAAGCCATCCCTGCCTGAATCGGTCATTTTGTGGTGAGGCGAGTGGTTTGAAGCCATAATCTGTGAAACCTTTAAGACATGCATAACTTTGCAGTAGAACACACTAGTAATAACTCATATAAACCATATAAATTCATGGAACAAGGCGTTCAAAGTGCTATGCTCATATCATTATTATTACCACTCATGTTATAATCGGGGGCCTTATAAAGGGGGACTTTCACAGAGAGAATACTAATAATAAGATCAGACATTTAGAGCTTGAACCGGGAGTGAATTTAGCACTAGGTTCACTCTCCATTATAAATAGCACACATGATAGCATTATCATTCTCATCATGAACATAACACCTGTGATGTATTACGTTACAGACAGACAAAATGAATTACTCTGTGATGTAGAAGGAGGTCATCCTCCAACCCCAAAACCCTCTGTGCTAAAGGGATTAAAGGGGTTTCACATGAGTGGTCTTGGGTCACTGGAGCTTCAGTCCAGCACACAGGCCACACACACCAGCCTCTGAATGACCAGACAGGCCCATCTTGGAGCCCACTATCTCTTGTGGACAGACACGCCAGTAGCCAGAGAAACCGGCACATATCCTCACAGCATTTTGTCTCCTATACAGTGGTCATTTGCGTGGATCATCACTCTTAACAGTCAGTTGCCAGAGAAAGTGCAACTGAAACGTTCAGCAACTTGGGGACATCTGACACAAAGGCTACAGTGTTCTAGGCTACTCCCCAGCTCCTCCCCTGAGTGGTCAGAACAGGAGGCCAGAAATCTTATCTGTTAAAGCCTCATGGTTGGAGGATATGTAAACATGTGCAGTGCATTAACTAGAATACAATGTTGATAAACTGCATCGAAGAGTGGGTTTTTTTAAGAGTGGAGCCATAATTGCTACGTGGTTTAAGACACATTTTCGTTTTAAAAATGAGACATTTGCCATCAAATTCAAATGTGGTGGCAAGTTTTATACAATAGGCCTACTGGAAAGCACAACATTGAAACAAATTATGGTACTTGTTAATTGCTAGTAGATAACTTAAGTCCTTGACTGATTTTGTTTTATTAAATAATGCTTTTACGCATAAAAGAATGTTGAAAAATCTTGTAATATACAGTATATATTTTTCTCTTGGTTTGTCTAGTAGCTAACAAAATGTAAAATTATTTATACAAACTAATGCAAATAAAACCTTGCAACTTTGTAGGATCAGATTTAGGGTTAAGGTCAAATTACAATATAGGCCTACTACTCTATATGGCCTTCAATGCTTTTTTTAATTTGCGACCCCTTTACCCTCTCTGGGTCTTCACCCATAAAGTGATATTTGTTCACGTCTCTGTTTACAGAAGGGAAAGTGGCCACTATTTGGATGACCACCTCTGGGGATGGTGCTAAAAGGCTACCAACGTCTGCACAAATGGGCAGAGCTCATTAGCCATTCTTCTGTGGGTTTAACACAAACTGGCGAAGCTGCTGACAAACGGTCAACAGACCCGCATACAGAGTAAGCATTCTCATTGGCTCAACTTCCTTCGATGCACTCAACATCATACATAACAGAGGGAACATAAAATTACACTTCTGACACTATATAAAGAAATTCTGCCGTATTTATTCTAAAAGTAAGCAGAATTTTCAATTGTGCATGTTTGAAAAATATGACCCTACTTATGAGTAGCAAAATGATCCACTTGTCTTAAACCCTATACTTCATTGACCGAAAATAGCATATCTGCTATTTTTGCCAAATGTTCTCCTATTTTCAAGAATGTTCGCCTATGATGACATGCCCAGAATGGGGACGCTAGGCTCCATGTGGTAAATCAAGTCTTTATTCTGGTTAATGGCCTGCCTGAGCCTGAGGTTATACAGCTGGGAGCAAAGGAGAGAAAATGGTCACTTTAAGAGGATATTCCTCCAATAATCTGTTTGACCCCTATGACATTAGTGGAGCTGTACAGCTTTCACATGTAAATCTCACAGATGTAAATGGGGAATGTGGTAAACCCACACAGACTGAGAAGTTATGAAGTCGTCCATAAAACAGACCTGACTGTGTATTGGGAGGCCTGATGTATTCATGCTGCAAAAACACAATGAAGAGAATCTGTCAAACCAGCAAAATGCTAATCCTTTCCAGATTTACCCCTCAGCATCAAAATCTATTATTAGGCAACTTAGCGTCTTTCATTTAGCAAAGATGCATTGTTTGGTCTAACTTTTTTTGGTTGTCTAATTACAGCACACTATTTCCACAATGTTAGTTGACTAGTAGTTTTTCCCAGGACTGGGTGAGTTTTCCTCCCCGTTTGAACAGTAAGTTAACTCTTTATGTTAGAATGCAAATTCTCGAAACAAATACATTACAAATTGGGTAGAGAAAAATATATAACAACTAGGAGGAATATTGCTGAAATAGCCTAATGTTTGCACGAAGCTTTGTTTGGTGTTTGTTTTTGAAAGTCAGAGTGCAGCGCCAACATAGAATGTCTGGCTTCAAAGACCTAGCCACAAGCCTGTCTGTCACATCCTGATTTACAGCTGCGTTCACCAGACAAAGAAGTAAGAATTGATTTGAATGCTCCATAGTTTGACCAAAGACATTTTATGTGATGAAAGTAGTAGCCTTCCTGAAAGTCTTATTTGGATGTAAAAAAAAAAAAAGATATATTTTTTTACCACAGTGGATAATAAAGCATGCAAACAGACTGCCTCCTCCTCGGTAACCAAACTGATTTGTGAAGAGGCTACTCTACTTACTTTGTCTAACCTGAAAGACAGCATTCTATTGTTTAACCAAACCTGAATCACAGTCGCAGTGATTTAATTGTGCAATTCCAGCTCCTATGACTGTAGATTACGATGAGGAGGGGAACTGCAAACATCACACCATCATTTTAATTTTCTAATCAGCTGAGGCATTTGGCTAAGAACAAAATGTTTACTCAAGCTTAGCCGGCAAAGCAAACTATGAACAGGTGCTGCCATGGTGTTATTCATATCATTATACAATTAGCTGAGTGTATATATCCATACATCTCAAATCCTCACCTATGAATTATGTACTTAGCAAGACTTAGTTTACACTGGGTTATATATCATCATCTCTCTGGCAGAGAACATTTAGAAAGAACTGCATTTTAAAATGATAAGTGACAGTAATGCATTCAAATGTCATATGTTAATACATTGGAAAAAAGCAACAAGGCCATTTTCTTTTTTTCCTCCCAATTAATTCAGTTTGACAACAATTTGCCAATTTTGGCTGGAAGTTGCAGTCACTGACAGTGTGTAGAACAACACACACAAACAATGGTGAAGAAACAATTATGACTGCCATTTCTAGGTGTTAATGCTGTATTGTGTTTTGGAGTGGGAGGAGAAATTGGCATAACACTTGATTTATGAAAAAAAGTAGGCCTAAGTATTTTATAAATAGGCTACTATCCCTATGCAGAGGTTATTTGTATATTTTTTTGTGTGCACTTTATTCTCACTATCAGCACTATAAGCCATAATGTTGTTGACATATTTTGACAGTTTTATGTCATCTTGAAAAATGAGGTGAGACAACTATTCAGGATCTAGATACAACATTTAAAGCATTTGCCAACAGACACAGAAAGAGCATGCAGTTAAACTTATGATTGAAACAGAGTACTAGGATATATGACCTTCCTCCATAGGATAAGAATACACAATAAAAAAACAGTGTTAACATTAAGTAACTCATGTCCAGTGGTGGAAAAAGTACTGCATTTGTTTACTGAAGTAAAAGTATCACTAATGCAATGTAGAAATACTCTGTTCCAAATAAAAGTCTGGTAATAAAAACGTACTTGAGTAAAAAAAGTAAAGGAAAGCATCAAAATATACTTAAAGTAGCAACAGTTCTCATTATGCAGAATGTCCCGTTTCAGAAGGTATCATATGTATAAAATGTATTAAAATCTTTTGAGAACAGCAGATCTACAAGCTCACAACACCTGGCAATGTAGATCGGCTATTTTCAAACAGCCAAAGTTTAAATAGGGCTTAAGTGGTTAATGTATGTTTTGTATATAATATAATAATTCAAATCTACAAAGTAACCTGTAACAAAAGTTTTCAAATAATTGTAATGGAGTAAAAGTACAATATTTGCCTCTGAGTTGTGTAGTGGAGTAGAAGTAAAAGTATTGACAATACTCAAAGTACCTCAACAGTATACTTATAAGTACAGAACTTGAGTAAATGTAAGTTACTTTCCACCACTGCTCATGTCGATCTGCCAAACAAACTGAACTTATCACTTACCGATGGGATGTAGTTGCCTAATTCAGCGCTTGGAATATGTCGATGTTTATTTCTCCAAATGGTTTTGTCTCTCTCTCCTTTATCCACCCGAGGTTGTAAATAGTCGATTCCTCCTGGGAATAAGTTTAGAGGAATGGGGTCCAAATATCAACTGTGTGAAAGAGAAAAGAAACATGTTGGGTCTGGGGTTCTTAGTATAATTTGATCAGAAAAATGCTTAAAAAAAAAAAAAAAAAAAGTCAATTCCAATTGCAAATCAAATCATACTAAGATCCCCAGACCCAGGTCGGTCCTGATAATGTCGCCTATTGTCAAAAGAAAGGGGCAAGATTATTATTATGTTATTACTAGCCTACTCGTCTAATTACTTAGTATTACTAATATTATACAATGATGAAGTTGTCAGATATTATATCCCTGCTCACTGAGAAAGTCCAAACACAATAGATGATCTTTCTTCTCCTCCCAACGCAGGGAGTTCCGCGGAAAAATGCGAAAAATGACAAAGATCTGAAAACTTCACCGAGGAGAGTCTAGAGCGGAATGAAAACTATCAGCTTCTTAAACAAAGAAAAGCAAAATTCATGGACAAACTTACCTTAAGTTTGTCAGTCACCTTTCCTTTTGTGAGAACTTGTCAATTTTATAATACTTGTTATTTTTTTTTGGCGCCTTATTGTTTTGTTGTACTATTTCTCCCGGTTTGTTTGACAGTAGAAGTGGAATGTTAAGTATGACTTTGGTATGAAATCAACGCGCTGCACTGGAAAACCAAGGGAGAAAAAAGTTCTCTAAGGAGGAGCCACTGGGTGAGCGTCAATCAACAGGCTTGGGGGCAGTGACTTCACTGGGCTCTCCAACAGTGTTGCCATGTCCGCTTATTACAAGCGACGTTGGGCTTGTTTTTCTGTAAAGTTGCTGGTAGTTACGGGTTGCGTTTTTTGGGGGCACAACGCGTCGTAGTGAACGTATAGGGTTAGAGTCATGTGCCTTCATTTGGGCTTGTTTTCATAGACCTGGTTGCTTATTTCTCTCGCACAATCTGGCAACACTGCTCTCCACCCCTCAACACTTGTACTGATTCGATTACACATTACACACACACTGGATTGGAAAGTTGATCAAAAGAGTAATCACATCAATACTAGAATAGGGCTTCTCAGCGGGTAGTTTAGAAATGAGCTGTGGTGGAAAAAGTACTCAAATGTTTTATTCAAGTAAAAGTGTCAATACTTCAATGTAGAAATAGCTTACTCTGTTACAAGTAAGTCGCACAAAAGTATTGGTATCAAAATATACTTTAAGTACCAAAAGTAGAAAGTACTCATTATCTAGAATAATAATCAAAATCTATACAAAGTAACTACTAAAGTTTTCAATTACTTGTTGTGGAGTATAAGTACAATATTTGCCTCTGAGATGTAGTGGAGTAGCCTAGAAGTAAAAGTACTGAAAATTGGAAATACTCCAGTAAAGTAAAAAAAAATACCTCAAAATTGTAGTCAAATACAGTACTTGAGTAAATGTTCTTAGTTACATTACACCACTGCTTGTCAGCAGGTAGTTCAGAAATTAGGATAAAAGACAACAATATAGCCTACATAGGCTATTCCCCATGCATTTATGTGGCACTTATCAATAATTGTCTCCATGGCTGCACCCCAGATTCAGAATAATGTTTTGTTCATTTGGAATAATAAGTGACTAGTAGATCTTACACTGTAAAAGTGTCAGTGTCAATTTAACTCTGAATGACTAAATAGATAGACGACCCCTAGGGTCCAATTGCATCTGTACACTGTCAGAGATACAAATGGATAAATTAACACTGATGATTTTACTGTTTACCAATCCGTTTAAATAATCAATTTAAAAGGGAAGCTTTCAGCTGTTAAAATTATACCCTCATTATACTGAGACATACATACAGTAGGCCTATATTTCATCTAGCAATAGCTCCTTCTGTTGGCCAGTAATATAGTTGCAACTTTGGTAGTATCATATTGCTCAACAAGATTACTCCACTGTTTCCTTTTCAAAATCAGCACAGAGAGTAAACCAGAATGCAGACAGGCTACATGGCATGTGCTTACTACAAACATTACTGTACCTTTAATAAAGCAGTTATGTATCATTACCAAAGCAACAGCACAATTAGAAGCTCATAATATCTATCTGGAAGCTCATATTTATAATACTATTGAACCTATACCTTCCCATATCAAATTGGCCCCTATACTGTTGAAACTTTTACATCCCGCCTTTAGTCTCATTTTTATGCTTTGGCTTTTAATCCAGCTTGAACTGTGGTCCTCAAGTCTCCTTGCTAGTAGTTGATGTTTTACTTTCTTTATTTCTTTTTTTTTATGTTTTTCATTTATTTTATTTATTATGTATTACTTTTCTTGATTGTTTTCTGTATTTTCTCTTGTGCAGCACTTTGGAAACCTTGTGTTTGTAAAATGTTCTATATAAATAAAGTGGATTGGATTGCGTTGGATAATTCTTAAATGCTTGCCACAATGAAGGAATAACTCAGTTTGAACATCTGTCCAGAAACCTTGAGTGCTTTAGGCTTCACTGAATCTGCGAGTTTGGACAACTGCCTGAGCAGGTTCAGGCAGAATACACACCTCTCGCTTGCTCTTGAGTTCCTTGGCCTAACAGGTTTTTCATTCTGAGAGCAAGTATTTCTCAATACTTCAGGGAGCCAACTGAAAAACAGTGTGGGCATCCATCTTACTACAGAAACAAAGCTTGTGTATATTTTCCGCCAACTGTCTGATGCTGACACTGTCCCAAATCACAGCTTACTATTAGAAAAATATTTCTATTGGTTTTCAACCTTTTTGGAGCTCTGGACCACTAGCATATTCTATTCTGAACAATCCTCAAGGACCACCCCCACCCCCACCTCCCCACACATACATACTGTACAATTTATATATACTAGACCATACCCGTCGGCGCAGCGCATCCGTGGGGGGATATGCGCACATGATCTGGCAACCCGGGAGGCAGTTCGTCCCATAGCTGGGCAGGCCTGTAACCATGGCGACAGTGTTTGACAGAAAAACGCTAATAAGAAGCTGAGATTTGATGAAATTGAAAAACGGGCTTCACAGTTGCGTTCAGATGGTAATGGTCAATGGCTGTGTGCAAAATCAGAGCAATTGGTCCAGCCAGTGAGGAGAACCGGGTGTCTTCACTCACGTACTCACCACCACTACAGAGGCTACTAGAATTATAGTAGGATATAGTAGGATAGTAGGATAGTAGGAGAGAGAGAGAGAGAGAGAGAGAGAGAGAGAGAGAGAGAGAGAGAGAGAGAGAGAGAGAGAGAGAGAGAGAGAGAGAGAGAGAGAGAGAGAGAGAGAGAGAGAGAGAGAGAGAGAGAGAGAGAGAGAAGAAAATCACGTACCCTACCTTTAACTAAATTAAATGTATACAATAACTTCATAATATCAAAATCATATTGCAAGACCTAAATCAAGACTTTATTTCCAAAATGCTAAATCAACCCATTTTAGAATGGCTTAAAGGTCATTCATTGAAAGACAAACAAATAAAAAAAGAAACATTACATTCATAACTTGATATTTTAATATTTATTCAAAGAAACTACTAGTGATTCTGAAAGTGACATTTCATCAACATTTTACAACATCAAAACAAAACAATGAAACAGTGATAACCACCAATTCCACATTTTAAACAAAGCGCAATACAATATAAAGACAACATGTAGAATAACATTTCATTATTGAGGTGTAGGCTAGCATCATCCACTCATAAAAGTCCTCAATTCTCCAGTTGCTGGAGTCTTTTGGAGTGGTGAAAGTCTTTCAGTCAGTGTTTCACTCAAAACACTTAAATTGACTTGAAATCAAGACATTGCTGTCCCTTTACCAAGGCAAAAACCAGGGTCCTCTTCTGCCCAACATGCCAAATGAGATGAATTGACAAGCTGACATGTAATTTGTGAAGCCAAAAAAACTAAAGTAACAGTCTGTCTCAAATGATGAACCATCATTCAACACTACCTCCCATGGTATGAAGTATTGAGTAGAAGACTCGACGGTCTGTTTTGGGCGTGAGCATACTATATCATGTACACCAGACATCAGTGGTGGCAGATTGAGTAGCCCCTGGAGGCTTACAATTTTCTGCTATTCGCAGGCTAATTTGCCATCAAAACTTGAGAGTGCAACAGCAAAGGCCTGTACAGCACACATTGGATAGCTGTAATCCAGCGTGAAAATATCATCAGCTATTCGTCCAAACTGCATCACAATATAGTCCACTGTAGGGAGAAAAGATGTGATAATTGTAGTCAATGTCAACAGACTTATATATACTGCTCAAAGAAATGTAGGGAACACTTTGATCCCTTAATTATTTTGAGTTTTCATGAACTGTGTACATACTGCTAACAAAAACTGCTCAAAAGAATTAAGGGATCAAAGTGTTCCCTTAATTATTTTGAGCAGTAGATTATATTCATGCATACATAACAGACAAAACACAGAAACAGACAAATGAATGATAGATAGATACATAGTGTGCATAAATGATCATTCATAACCTCTTTATGATTTGATAAAATACTATGTTTAATCACCAAGAGTAGCAGGTCATGCCAGATTAAAACCCATTGGTTTTTGATATTTAATGTACTCACAGTCTTTACTATGGACTATCTGGAAATTCTTGATGGAGGCTTGAGTGACTCTGCCATTGAAATTCAGCACATGAGACGCTGAGTCCTCATTCCACACGGGGGTCTTGTTACGAAGTTCGATTAGATTTTCCATCCTTCTGGCCCCGTGCCTGTACAACAAACCATCAATGTCCTGGAGAAAGG
>NC_139944.1:35546602-35596602 GCF_963454915.1 Gymnoscopelus microlampas
GAATTAAGGATCATAGTGCAGGATGATGTGACATACATCAAACATCTTATTCTTATTTTGTATTTTTTAATTAGATAGGAGAGTGTAGAGAGACCAGGAATATGAAGGCACAGTTGTAGAAAGACATGCAACGCTGCTATCCGGTTAGAACCGAACGGGACATTGTAATGATCTAGTCAGGGTGCCCTGTCATGAACATTTGATATTAGTTTCAGACAAATCTCATGTCAGTAAGACAATGTGCTACCTTGTTGTGTTAATCATTTCTTTATTTTGGGGGTCATTATTGGTTAATTTGAAAATAAGCCTAACCAATGCGTGACTAGATTATTGCTCATTTACCAGATATATAAAAAGACAACTTGTTAATTGTTTACCCAGCGGGCAAACAATTTGTGTACCATCACTGTTGCTGAGCAAATGTTTCCATTCACTCACTATTACACAATGAAACCATCTAATCCTCTTACCAACATAAGTCTGGTCTCGCAAAACACACACACACACACACACACACACACACACACACACACACACACGTGGTGTGACACCACCACCCCAGGGCCTTTCTACTGCAACTGCCCTACCTTTAGATTTAGATTTCTTCTCCTTGGTGGCAGTGGCAGAGGGAGAACTGTCCTTTGAAGTCTTCTTCTTGGTTTTCTTCTTGGTGTCCTCTTCATCATCTTCTTCAGTGTCTGAATCTGCAGAAAGGCAGACAATCATACCCTGAAAAACCTTGACCGGTTCCTTGTCAGTGTTTGCTTGTCACATTACACCAGTGGTTCTCAAAGTGGGGTCCGGGGAGCCTTAGAGTTCCTTGAGGGGTTTCCAAATGGACTCTCACAGGTCTGTAGCTCTGGAGAGTGTACAAATGGAACCAAATGGGTCCACTTGGTTCCATTTGTACACTCTCACAGTTATGGGGGGTACTTGTTATTAAAACATTTGAGAACCACAGACACATTCATTCAAACTGGGCTTCTACTAATTTGAATCCCAGTGACAGCTGCTCATCCTTTCCTAGTCCAGTTACCAGCGTGTTGATCGCTTACCTTTCTTCTTCTTTGGTGCACTTTTGGCTTTCTTCTTTGGCTCTTTCTCTGTATCTTCTTTGTCCTTGTCTGGTTTCTTTTTCTTCACCTTCTTCCCATCTTTTATCATTTTGGAGAGAGGGACCGTAATGTGACGTGAATAAACAGCATTGTGGATATAAACTTCTTAAAGAAAGTCTTCAAAGGAAACCCTTGCATTATCAGAGATTTGATCTTACTTTGAATGGCAGACGTTTCCTCCCCTGACCCGTCTTCGTTTTTCTTGCTCTTTGTTTTCTTGGGTTTGGCTTCAGTTCCATTGGTCTTGGCTTCTGCCGTGCCATTGGCCTCCTCCTTCTTCTTTTTGGGTTTCTGTCAATTTGCTGAGAAAATCAGAAACAGACCATGGATGAGACTTTTGGGAGATGGAAAGTATGGGGCACAAAAGATGACAAATAAAAAGAGATTGAGAAGGACAGGCAAGTGTACTGTATGTGGCTTTAATAGTAAGTTGTCAGTATTAATTTACTATGCTACTGAGATGTTGGGAGTAATATTTTGTATAATTACTCACCATCACAAATTCACATAAATGTAAGCAAGAGAAATGAAGGAGGAAAAAAGCATTTAATAGGACAGGAGTAATAGAAAAAAACATTTTCTATCATTACTGCGCGTGTATACCTATATTTATTTAGCAATTTTACAACATACATTGCATTCACCCATTTACACACTAATGGCAAAGGCAACAGAGCAATGGACCAGCTTGCTGGGAGCACTTAGGGGTTCAGTGTCTTGCTCAAGGACACTTACGACACAATGTCAGGAGGAGTCGGGTTTGAACCATTGACCCTCTTTCTTCCCAGGCTGGAACTCTGCCTCCTGTTCCACTGCGGTAACTGGAACCCTCGGCCCCAAAACACAGTCGCCCCCATTTTCTTTGCAGACCGCTCGCCCCCAGCGGTTCTTGTATTCTTGTATTTGTTTTACTGAAGTTAAGGTTAGGAATAAGTTTAGGGTTAGGAATAGTTTTACTGAGGTTAAAGGTAGGGCAAGTGATGTTTTTTTGTTAAAGCAAAAAGGTTTTTGTTATTTATCAGCTTCATGTTCCAGTTCCAGTTCCAATGTTGTCTTCTCATTTCTTTGTGTCATCACTTCCAATTTCACTTGTTTAATCTATATCCTGTCAGAGTTCTGTATCCTGAATGGATAAAATTGGTATCCTGACCTGAAAATGCATTTTCTGTTTAATAAGGAGCTGGAGAGACATGGAGACTCATGTTGCACTTTTTTGTGCAATGAAAAAAATAACACGGCAATGAGTACTATCAGAATATAGAGCTATTTAACACTTATTTTAACCAAAGCAAATCGCTTACCCTATAAGTTTAGGAATCAGGCTAGGTTTAGGCATAGTTTCACTGAGGTTATGTTTAGCATTAAGGTTAGTTTTAGGCATAGTTTTACTGAGGTTACGTTTAGGAACACCTGGTGGCGACCGTTCCAAGAGCATGTTTTGGGGCGAGCGTTCTAGTATTCGCCACTGCCACCATATTGTATACTGTTAACCAGAATCCGGGGTGTGGATCAAAGGTATTAACAGTGTTCACATTAACAGTGTTAATTTTGTATCATTCAAATCTGCATAATATAGTCAACATCAAGACAACTGAATTAAATCATCAGGTGGTTACAGTGACACATGGTGTGAATTCTGCCTTGAAATTTAGAGCATCATAAAAATCTATTGTTCATGGCACTCTATAATAGACTGTAACTAATTTATCTAAGAAAACAAATCGCCTACACTTTGGCATTACATTACAAGTATTATGTGTCATCTTGGCATGGTTTGTCTTACAAGCTTCTAATAATTAGAAGGACATAAGACATAAGATAGAGAGAGCATGGATAAGGTGACTCATTTGTCAATTTGTTCCTCAAAAACATAACAAATGTATACACCTTTTTTGGGACTGAAAAGGAAGTATTTATAAACTATTATCTCTTTTTTAGACTATCTCAGCCCAGGGACTACAAATGGAAATTGGCTAGTACAGTCTTCATCTGGTACAAAGCATATTTTTAAATTATTTGTTTCTATTAATGTAATTTGTAGATGGTGCCTAGTACAAATTAACAAATAAATGAAATGAAATCTTTATAAACAAACTTTGTTGTACTTTAATAAAATGAAATTGTACGTTTTCCTTGCTTGAAAAGATCCCCTCGCACTCAGCAAGTCACTCAAAATATCAATAGAATATGTGTTAGCAGAATACAAATAAAATGTGTGCTTTCACATTACACTGAGGGTGCGTATATCCGAACGTATATGCGTATATCCAAATGCACCCATAGTGTCACCCTGAGATCCATGCACAAGCAATCTCTCTCAGTAACACACTGTCATGATTTCAAGTCAGGAAGAAGGAGGTGGCTGTGATTGTGACATGGTAGGTAATCCTATTAGATGCAGATCTGCCATATATGCAGGGCAGGCCTATTTCTGTCTTCAACTCAGTCATAACAATTCCCCACAGTTGCAAGTCTTAAGATTTCTTTTTACCCCAGATTGGTATGCATTATAATAGGCCACAGTGCCCCATAACTCTCAGAGTTACATACATGTAAGGGTCCATTTGGTTCCTAACTGTAGAGCACCGAAGTCTGACATCACTGCCGCTAGAGGGCGCTATCCCCCTGGGCGATGGCGTAATTTTTACGGGGCCAGAGCTCAGGCACTGAGCTGGGCTCCGTTTTGATGTTGGCATTATTTTTCTAAAGTACTGTCGCTTTTTACGAAACTCGGCCATATGGTAGTGTGTCATGAAAAACGGTCAAGAAATTAATCTCACAGTCATTCGGCAAAGGGTGGCGCTATAGCACTCAATTGAAAGTGCCAACTTTGAAACGGTACAACTCAAGCCCTGTTTGACCTACAGCCATGAAACTTCGATACACACATGCGTCTAATCATGCCTAACAACTTTCACACTCTGACTTTTGACCTCTGACCTTTAGATCTCCCACCATTTTGAATTATATGAAAAGCAGTTAAAATCTATCTTCTCCTGGGATTTTTGAGCAATCTGCACGAAACTGTTTACACATGAACTTTGGACCTATGCCGACAAAACGTTAGCGGCGGATTTTCCACAAGTGAAAAAATTAAGCTTTTAAGAGGCGATGAATATTGCAGTTTTATGAAAATTATTTGTCTGCCCCTAACACATACATGCAGACTCACATTTGTTTGAAAATTTGCAGTAATGTAGAGGGACATTCCAAATATCACTGAAACCAATCTTACTCCAATTGGCCAAATGGGGGCGCTATAGCAATTTTTTGAAAATGCAAACTTTAAACAGGCATAAGTCATGCCTTGTTTGGCTGAAAGTCGTGAAACTTGCTTACACTTACGCTTACAATTTTGAGCAGTTTGAAAAACACTTAAACCCAGGATTTTTCAGCTATTTGCTTGAAAAGGCAGCCTGTGAGTCCGGAGGTCAGCAGTTCGATCCCTGACCCCGACGATGTGTTGAGGTGATAATGATTGGCATTCGTAGGCTTACGCGTAGTATTTCTTGAGGTTAGGGGTAGGCATAGTTTTACTGAGGTTAGGGTTAGTGAGGGTTTCAAATGCTCATTTGTTAATTGCATGGTCTTCTTTCTCTCAAGTTCAGTCTTCTATGTTTCTATGGCTTATTGTGCATATTACTTATCATTGCTTCTTTCTTTCTTCTCTCTGCAATCGCTGGCACTGTATTATCACTGTTTGCAGCTATATTTTCTATTGGAATTCCCATAGGCAAATCTTATATCTGGTCATATAAGAACTGTGCTCCAGAAATAAACAAACCACCCCGGCAATTTGAATCATTATGGATATGAAGCATCAGCTGATGGTGAAAAAGTACTGATTTATCCAATGACGTTATCCAATGTCACATACCTGACAAAATCGCCAGGGTGGTTTGTTTATTTTTGGAACACAGTTCTTATATAACGCGATCTGAGATTTGCTAATGGGAATTCCTACAAAAAAAATCGCTGTGAGGTACTCTATTGCATTGTCTAATATACTGTAATTAATGACTTCCTTTTTTTTTTTTTTTTTTTTTTTTTTGAGATAACTTGACCAAATCTGTTGGGCAGTTACAGGTAAACAATTGTAATTGATCTTTCATGGCAAGAATGTATTCTCGCATTTCCAGTATACCATAAGTGTTTAAGTGATTGGATTGTATTCTGTCTTCAATCTCTCTTGTGGGTATTTACAAGAGCGGATAAGCTCTATCCGGACAAAATCCGTATTGCCATCAGATGCACGTAAATGCCAGCTTTGTCACTGCTACAGCCACCTACAGTGATGATTCTGCTTTTGAAGTCTTTCCAAAATATTATACCTTTTGGGGTACTACTTCCCATCTTGGCATTCAGACACACTGTAGAGTGTCACATATCTCACATCGGGGTAAGAAATCATATTCTACTTACAGTAATTGGGCCTCCAATATCTTCCTGAACAGATTATTTCGTTTTAAGTATTATAAATCACAATGAGCAAGTTACATTTGCTCACAGACACATATCTCCTCCTTTTTGCACATGTTCATCAAAAATGTCATCACAACACTCTTGCATACTGGAAAAAAAAAACCTTGAGAACCAACCACACTCCAAAGTCTCTTGAGAAAACCACAAAAGTGCAACCCCACCCATTTACCTTCTCTCCAGACATGGCGCGGTCTCCGAGCAAACTCGAGCAAATTATGTGCTTCTTGTTCAGAAGTTAGATTTTTTTTTTTTTTTTAAAGCAGGCCGCTCACTGGAGGTAATGAGAGAGTGAGACAGCCCTGTACTCAGTGTGTCTTCATCAGCAGAAAGTTGTTAATAGGATTTATGTGTAAAGCCATCTGCTCTCCAGATACACGTCAACAAGAGGAACCAATAAGAGCTCAGGAAAGAGGCAGAGGCCTTGTTGATTTGGATGGAAACAAGGAGATGCCACTATCCCAAAGTTGGAAAAAAGCCCAGAGAATATGGCAATCTAAGGAGCTCAGGTTACTTAACAGTAACACTGAGTGGAAAATGCTTTGCATTCATGATCCAGTTTCAATTGTGTCCAAAGCATTTTGTAAATGATATAAATCAATGAACAATATAAATAAATACATTCTCCTACTTGTACCTGTATGAGTAAGTGACAAATAAACCCTTCTTGATTATTTTAATAAATAAATAAATAAATAAATAAATACCCGCTTCTGCTGTTGCCCTGAAGAATCATCACCTTCTTGAAACCTAGGGCAGAAATATTTCGCAGTTTTATAAAATAAAACAATATATTACAAACACAAAAGGCAATTTTTATGAAATTGTATGACTGGTATTCATTCTGCATTGGATTCAAGCAGAAAGGATTACTCTGAGAAATCTCCTGTTTAATTAAAGAAGAGTTCATCCTCAACCTTGAATTCAAATTCTACAGATAGAAGATATACATAGAAATTATACAGTAGGCAGGAGAAGCCGACAATGGCCATAAACCATTTGTGACAACCAGTAGTAATTTGGATAGGCCCTTCATCCACCCTTCCCAAAGCTGCATCATTTAGCCTCTGTGGCCCAAAGTGTTATGCTTACGTTAACAGGTCACACACAGGGTGTGGGAACTGGGCCACAGTAATGGCAAATTCATACATATTTAGTATAAATTAGGCCTGTCTGCCTCACAGCAGAGATTCAAGCGTTCCCCTGGCACTCCTGGGTTTAGTGCCACTTGGCTAGCCTCAATGGAAACTGGGTGTGGTATGTTATTAATAGCCATTGAGAAAAGTGTGCCGAGTCAAGTAGGGAAAGGGAAAGGCACGATGATGATACATGGCCTGCTAAAAGAGTGTTTTCCTAAACTCCTTCAGCTCGAAAGGACTGCAGGTGAGTCAAACATTGGCCAAATCGTCAAATAATATAAGAAAGAGGCAAAAAACACGAGGCATTGTGAGCTCGTAGATCGTCTATTTTCAAAATATTTATCTGTGGAACTGAGTCAAACAAAATTGAATGCCTCAACTCCTACATTCCAAGTGCTTATCAGGGTGGGGGTCCCCAGTTCAAATATGATTATTTTGGGGGGTCACGGCCAGAAAAGGTTCAGAACCATTTAGGGCAACCATGCAAGGGACCAAGCTGCTCATCGGGGGCAGTTACCAGCGACTGGGGTTGCAAATTAGCCTTAGCTAGAAAGCCCACATAAAATGCAACGGTTTCATGTTTTATAACTTGATACATTGTTTTTTGTATTGTCCCTGTCAAATAAACATATAAACAAAAATACAAGTTAGGGGTTCAGTGTCAGGAGGCGCTGGGTATTGAACAGAGAACATTCCGGTTTACATGGCTGACACTCTATGCCACTGCCGCCCCATGCTGCCAATACTGTAGGTCCTAGCAGCCAATTGAATTGGGAGCATTGAGGTTATGTAGCTCTAGCTGTTTGTCTTGGTTCAAAATGTGACCTGTTAAATGTGTTCTGTAGATCATGGACGTACCTGTCCTCTGTCCAGACCTCCTTCAGAATGTTCTTTTGGAGAGGCATGAATGTTGTAGGAAGGTGCCGGATCCAAGCCTTGCTCTTAATGTATAAGGAAAAGTAATAAGCATTGACCAAAAGTAATTTAATGTAAGACATTGAACTGATGCAAATGTGATTACTAACGGGTAATTACTTCACAGTAAAATGAGACTTGTGTAATAACACAACTATTGAACAGACACATACTCAGTAGACAGGCTGTACACACACACACACACACACACACACACCTCTCAGTAATGTGTGCACTACCTTATTCTGTGGGCAGGTAGCTGTTGTCTTGCAGGTGGCAGTGCGGTCTCAGCTCTCCAGCCATCTAGTTTGTGAATGTCCACAACACTCCATCCATGTCCTGTAGACTGGGGTCACATGATCTGACTCTTAAGAGGATTTGTACCAAACCGATGGGTCACCCCCATCTACTACTGCCACCCTATCCGCACACCCTGACCCTACAATTCGGATTACCCTAATCAGCAACACACCATCTGGGAGCATTTTCTAGGGGTTTTCATCGAAAACGTGTGTGTGTGTGTGTGTGTGTGTGTGTGTGTGTGTGTGTGTGTGTGTGTGTGTGTGTGTGTGTGTGTGTGTGTGTGTGTGTGTGTGCGTGCGTGCGTTTGTGCGTGCGTAAGTGTGTGCGTGCGTGTGTGATGGGTGGCATTAAAGTAAGAACATGTAACTTTTCTGTGCGTCAACTCTCCACTAAAGATATTCTTGCTGTGATTGTTAGGTTACAAAAAGCAAAGGCACCAGGAAAAGCCAAAGCTGCACTCAGTCAGTTTTATGTCCAATGTCTCCCTCTCCTGACAGTGAGATGTAATTGCATCAATGTCTGATCTAGCTGTGCCAGCTCAGTGGCCTTGTGGTTAGCATAGACTAGTGTCCCACTCCCCCCTAAACCCTCAAGCCCTGAACCCTCACAAACTTAAAGGGATTTTTTGGGGGTTGAGGGGGTTCAATCCCCGGCCAAGCCATACCAAAGACTATAAAGATGTTATCCAATAACTCTCTGGTTGGCACCTCTCTGCTAAGTCCCTGCGACATACTAGTGTCATGTCCAGGGTGTGTACTTGTACATCAAGCTGCCTCACTCAACGGATGCAGGAGATACTGTAGGCTTCTGACCTATAAGGGCCACATGGCTCTGGAACCGTTGGTGGCCAAAGCTACTTTCTAAAACTACAATAAAGATGCCAGTGCATCTACTGTCCAATCTGGTGTGCCGCTTGCTTCAAAACAATGGCTGTGGCTCAGGCAGTAGAGCCACGCGACAAGGAACCGGAAGGTCCAGTGTTCAATCCCAGTGTCAGGGACCGAGTTGGTCGGAAGGAGAGACACAGGGAAAACTTTGTTGGTTTTAAAACATTGTTCTCTTTTTTTATTTCTTTCTTTTCTTTTTTCGTTGTTGAAAATAAATATTTTAACAAAACAAATGTGCTCAACACAAAGGAAATTAAACTAAATAACTAAACAGAAAAACGGACTAAACAACACAACTGAACTGAAAACTAAACTAACCCAAATAGCACAGGAGGTGGACATATATAGGGACGGGTCAGACCACTGTTAATACAAAAGGGGGAAAAGACAAAGACTACAATTGAAACACACACTCAAAACCCCTGCCCCACCCCATGGTACAGAGGGACTGTGGTGCAGTCCAATTTCTCCAATTAGCTGTAGATCTGGAGCAGCTGATCCCCATTGCTTTGGTCAGCTCATCATGCCCATGTATGTTAGTCAGCACCTCCCACATAACTGGTAACTCAAAGAAACTCCTCAAAGGCCAATAAACTCATAGAATAACAAATAATAAATGATGTCATTTCAACTTGTTAATAATGTCCAACTGAAAATAAACACACTAAATATATAAACCAAAAGGAAGAGTTACCATACATTATAGTCTCTTATGTGTGGCTGCTGAGTCAGCCATCACACCCAGGCTCCTCCTGGCTTCTTGTTGACGTGTCTTTGAGCGAGACACTGAACCCCTAAGTGCTCCTGATGAGGGTGGTACCTTGCATGGTTGCTTCCGTTGTCTATGTGTGAATGGGTGAATGTAAAGCGCACTTTGGATAAAGGCACTACTCAACTCAAACTTTATTTATAAAGCACATATACCAATTAAAGGTCGACCAAAGTGCTGAACAGGTTAGAATAAAGAAACTGGACTGACAAAGACAAAGAAAACAGATTAAGACAATAAAACAAATAGAGGCATAAGAAATAGTACATTACAAACAGAAATAAAAGGGGCTAAAACCAGCATTATAGAGTTCTACACAGTCAAACTAATGCAGGGCAATATTTAGTTATATTGTATTAGCATTACTATACAGATTGATTAAAATAACTTTTTATTCATTCAAATAAGTCCCGGTTTGTAGCTTTTAAAAATGTTTAAGGAGCTAAAGTTCAATAGAATTAAGGGTGATTCTATTGTGTGAACTATTTGCCCATACACAGTGATGTAATGTCTCTCGCTTTAAAAAGAATAAAATTAAAAGTTGGTCACAAAAAAAGATAATTAAGGGTGATTCCTTCAGTCAAGCACAAGATGGTGCTATATCTTCAGGGACAGCAAGCAATGCAAGAATCAGCTAAGGCGCCAGGGGGCACAAGAGGAAGAAAGAGCCATTTTTCTTTTTGAAAATGAGGCAGTCAACTTTAAGTAATGTTTTGAAAGCTGAAAAGTCATAGTCATGGTCATTGTGAAATGAAAAGGGCATCGCAAATCATAGTATTGATCATAGAAGTGGATCTGTGTTCTCAGGTCTCGAAAGAAAAGGAGAGGAAATAAAGGAAATCACACACAGCCGAGATGCTTGGAAGCAGGAACAGTCATTTTGCTGTGTAGGTTTATGCAGTAAGACCAGAGCTCTTTGTCTCTCCCCATCGGTGTCCTGCCTCACAACGTCCAGCCTGTTGACAAGGGGAGTCTGGACTAATGGCTTTGCTGGCATTTCTGCAGCAAACGCTTGACAGCAACATGGCAGTTGGCAGGCGGCCTAAGGAGGGCCAATGACCTCAGGGGAGTCGAGGAGAGGCCATCAAAATCTTAAAGGGACAGTAACTGCAGTCCATATCTGGCCACTTGCTGCTTTTCTAACCCCATTTCACGTTGAAACGTGTGTTATTAGAGGACGACGGTAAACACTGCTTACCGCCATGAGAGGAAGCGAACGGCAGCTCCAGAGAGGCCGTAAAACCAGACCTTATTACATCAACAACTGTAACAACAAACCTGAATGAAATGAAAACACATTAATCAAAGTTACGGCAAAAAATGGGCCATTGAAAACAGTTGTCCAAACACAAAGCCAAGTACATACAAGGTAAGGGTGTTCCAAGTGGCAGAGACCTGAGTTTGATGGTGAAGGGAAAGGTGATGATATTTTAGTTCATCCATCATGTGTTTAGTGCTGAAACAGCAGGTTGGTGAGGACATGAACCCAGCGGCACTGTAAAGCCTGGTGAATCATCAACACAGTGTGGGCCAGTATCTCAGGAAGGGCAAACAATGAAGACGAAACAGGAAAATGTGTTAAATGAATCCTTTTTCCCAAGGGGGATCATACGAGAGACATGGTACAGTACGCGTGTGTGTGTGTGTGTGTGTGTGTGTGTGGGGGGGGGGGGGGGGGGTATAGTAAGTCTCCTTTCCTCCTTTTCACATTGGCACAATAATATTCAGGATTCAGGATTTCACGGTCTGTAATACAAGGTTAAACGCATGGTTTTGGGAACTTCAAATATTGAATTAGGTATAATCAAATTCTTGCTCAAATTCACTGTCACTGTGTGAGGAGCTGCAGAGTCGGATTTCTATCACTCTCAGCCAAAGTTATCTCTTGATTTGCACACATGTGCTCTCCATCGGGCCATATGTCATCAGGGTTGTCTGCTCTTGCGAGGAGAAACGACACACATGTTGAAATGGAACCAAAGTTCCCCAAGCAGGCCCAATGAATACTGTGTCAAATCTAATAAGGGGCAAATTGAGAACATACTCCTCTCTCTCTCTCTCTCTCTCTCTCTCTCTCTCTCTCTCTCTCTCTCTCTCTCTCTCTCTCTCTCTCTCTCTCTCTCTCTCTCTCTCTCTCTCTCTCTCTCTCTCTCTCTCTCTCTCTCTCTCTCTCTCTCTCTCTCTCTCTCTCGCTCTCTCTCTCTCTCTCTCTCTCTCCCTCTCTCTCACAAGCCTCTCTGGTGTCTCCGCCTGCTTAATGAAATCTTCTCAACTAGGAAAAAAAAGGCAGATCATATTAAGACTGAACAATCCACAATACATATGATGCCTTAGAGATCTTACTGTCCCATGAGAGTGAAAGGAGAGGAAAGAGGAAGTGGATTATGCCAATATGTACAGCAATTGGGGCGATGACATTGTTGTGATTGTTGTCATGCAAGCAGGACCTGGCAGTAAATCGAGGGTCCCAGTGGAGAGAGGGTGTCCTCAGAAACTGGCGCCACATAGACCATTAAGGCCGATTCCCTGTCAATACACAAACATAGACACAGATGCAGACATGTGGACAGACGAGTATGTGAGTGGTTTCGATATACATGTGTGCGTGCAAATACGTACGCACACATACGCGCACGCACGCACGCACGCACGCACGCACGCACGCACGCACGCACACGCACACACACACACACACACAGTAGTCATTAGGTGTCATTAATGCTGACCACCATTTGGGTAGGGTTGAGAGAACTGTATGGTTTGAAATGATCTAGCTATCTGGACCACTTTTCAGTTCTGACAACCAGACATTTATTTTGTGGTAGAGACACATCTTACTATAGAAGAGAAAGAAACAACTGAGGCCATTACTGTACATTTTCAATAAGAATATACAGCACAGCAGGCAGCATCAATTCACAATCTATTTGATGACGCCGTCGTTCAGCAAACCCTTCAAAATGTCGTTCTTCCAATCTTGCCATGGCAAGCTGTAGAACAGCAGCTGCATTCGCTGTCATCTCTTCATCTCTCTGCGAACCTTGTCTCCCTCCTCATTCCACAGATACTGTAGCTGCATGAATGGTCAAAGTGTTTCTGTAATTCACATAACTGCACCCAGTTATCTGGACTACCGACTGAGGTTCTGTGAGGGAAAGCGTGGAGGGAAGAAGCCTGGTGTGCCTCCCTGCTAGACCTAGCTCAGATACTATTAGCTGAGGTTCTTAGCCGTGGCCTGAACCTGTTTTGAGTATCAAACGGGTGGGGATTACTGAACAATGACAATTTACTAGTGTCAAACACGCTGTCGATCACAATACAGGCAGCCTACCAAGCCAACTGCTCAAATTCTTTCCTGTGATTGTTCAACCCTGTGACACTCTCTGCATTGTCCCATGTATGTGCCAAACCCCTCCCATTTGGCACCTTACCCAGAGAAATACACCGTAAAAGTAAACACAGTTTGGTTTGAGATACAGTGGCGTGGCCATGGGGACAATGTCCTGACATGACACCTGTACAGACGCACAGCTGAACAAAGACATCATAATGAGGGCGGAGCTAACACAGAGTACAAGCAACACAAGGGAGGGATATAAGACTGTGTACTTACAGTATGTCACCGTTTAAGCATTTGCGTTTTGTTTGGTTTGTTTTATCACATTTTGAAAACGAGCCTGTTTTACATTCACCTTACAACAACAAAATGTACTGTGTGGCTAAATATTTTGTGGCATAAATAAAAAAATAAAAATGTTGTGTCAAGTAGGAAGTCGTATGCACGGGCACATGAGAATCCCTGCACCACCCAGAACAGAAAAGAGGGCAAAGCTGTGAGAACCCTGTGTGAACTGTAACCCAAACAGCATTCAGCCTCATGAGAACTTGACATACATCTGAAATGGAGGACAACGAATCCAGGAAACAGGGCTGTAACCTGCATTTCCAACCCATACAAAAACAAAGTACGGTGTGCGTGTGTGTGTGCATGCATCTGTATGTTTTGCAAAGAGCAACAGACAGCACTCTCCTTTGCGAGATGAACCATGGCAGTTGCCTTACTGAACGGGCATCAACCATGGCATGGCCATGAGAGCAGAGAGTAAAGCCCTGGGAGTGCCCTAAGACCCCGGGAAAGGGTAGTGGAGAGAGAGAGAGAGAGAGAGAGAGAGATAGAGTGGAGAGAGAGTGTGTGTGTGTGTGTGTGTGTGTGTGTGTGTGTGTGTGTGTGTGTGTGTGTGTGTGTGTGTGTGTGTGTGTGTGTGTGTGTGTGTGTGTGTGTGTGTGTGTGTGTGTGTGTGAGAGAGAGAGAGAGACAGAGAGACAGAGAGAGAGAGAGAGAGAGAGAGAGAGAGAGAGAGAGAGAGAGAGAGCATAAAGAGCCAGCTTGCAGACTTGTCCCCAGCGTTTTTTGAAACAGGCAGCACTCTTTTTGAAATGGTGCCAATAGAGGCTGGCCCAAGCCGTTGCAGCTGAAACTTTTACAAGCTCAGTGCTCGCAGAGCAGGAAGAGAGAGACACAGAGAAAGATTTGTAAAAGAGTGTTTGTAGCTTCTCTCCCTTTCAGTTTTTCAACCTGCCAGAGAGATCAGCGTTTCTTTGTTCATTTAGAACTGCAAAATCTACGAGCAAACACAGAATTGCCCCGGAGAGAGGATCTGCATGAGAGGAGATGGTATTTATATGTGAGGAATATGATTTATAAGAACAAATATCTAAAGAGACAATGACGTCACAGAGGAGGCTGCCCCGGATAATGCCTGAGGAGAGACATGAGTGAACGAGGGTCTGACTGTGGCACTTGTGGTAGACACCCTTGAAATGAGAGCAATGTGCGCGTTTTGGCTCGGTCGGACGTGGTGGGATTATTTTGGTGTCTAACTGTCCTTGGTGATGGTCCACATGGGAGTATATATAATATATTTTAAATATTAGTACTGCTGTTTGCTCATAGAGGTTGAACCCTTTCCCTACATTTTCTCTTAACATCTTTCATGACACTTCTTATTTGCCTGAGGATGGTTACTACAAACTGAGGTGAAAGTCTGCTTCACCTCCAGGAACCCCTACCTTTTTCCATTAATGTTGACAGTAAACACCAGTTTTTCACACGCTGCCACGGCTGAACTTGATCAAAAGCTTCAACGGCTTAAAGCTATCAATTATATATTTCATTTTTTTCCTACGTTCCATGCGACAAATCAAAACAAAAACATAGGCAGGTGCAGAACAGCTAAAGACGTCTGGACCTGACTACCGAAAACGGGAACCGAGGCATGTTCTACCTGGGACAGATGCCAACTACTGACAAAAGGCTTTACTGCGTGGCTCAGGGAGAAGCCTTCAGCTTCTCTTTACACTAAAACGCATCGGGAATATCTGGCATAGAATTGTTTGGCCTAGATAAATCTGTCAAAGCTTTTGGCATCATATCCAGACATGTAAGTACCCATTCTGGTACATTAATCCTAGCTTGCTTCTCACCCACCGACCCCCAATACCCCCCCCCCCCCTCTCTTACTATCCCTCTTTCTCCCTTTGCTCTTTTACTCTTTCGTCCTCAACCCCACAATCATAAGGTGAGATATCTATTTGATGAAACGTAGTCTACAGGACATGTAACTTGAAACGTTTCCCTTGTGAGGCGGTTTACTCAGCTAAGTCGTTGACTTTCGCATCAAAGCAAAGCTCACTTTAAACAAATCTGCTGTACTCTACTGTATGTATGCTCTGCTGACTGAATCTCAAATCTTTGGTGCTGTAAGGTCTGTTTCAGAAGGCTTTTGTGACCTCATGCTTTATTTCTCTGCCCCCCCCCCTACCGCTCATTCTCTCTCTCTCCCTGTCTTTTTCCTCTTGGCAGCAGGGCAAAAGTGGGCAGGGAGAGAGAGGAGGGCATGGCCCAGAAAGAGCTCTCAAGCCCCAGCCCATGTTCGAGTGGGGTTGCTTGCTAGTACACTACGCAGTCTTTCCCTCATCTTGCAGGCGAAAGAGAGGGATGTGGAAATGCATTCTTGTCTCCTCTTCACGCCCGCCTTTTTTTCCCCTTCCTTTCCACCACCATGGCCTATTCTCTACGGGTCAACACTACCCTGTCCCATACAAAAACTCAGCTCCAGGTATTTCAAATTTTTGATACTGCTTCTTGTTTGGGGCCGTGTGATTCCTGTTTCTGGTACAGCGCTCCGTTTTAATTCTTTCTTTTCACTTTTACACTCTATTGTCACCTTCCTACTGTACACGTGTCTGCTTCGCTTTCACCAAATGCAATGCTGAAATCTCCGCATTTCTGTGTGATTGAGGCACACAAGTTTTGAGATACATTTTAACAGCTCGAGTTTTCACGTGTTGAAGTGTTTTAGAGAGCCATCAGAGAACCAGAAAGTCCTTCGACGTTGAATGTAATGAACAGCGAGTTTATGTACTAACTGTTCGACAGAACACATGAAATGTTCGTGGTAATGCAACTGTTGGGGCAAAAGTGTATATTTAAATATAGGCTGGAGAGCCTAAACATTCTACAGCTCCAATTATTGCAGTACAGTGAATTAATTTTGGCCCAATTGGATGAAGCAATTACCGCCAGGAAATACTTTTGAGATAAAAGAGGTACTCTGCATTTAAACTAAACAATGTTGATTTGCGCGGCACAAGATAATACTGTAGGTGAAATGTACTGCCAGCTGTACAGAATGTCAGTTACAGAGCCATGGTATCATCAGCACTACAATATGTCCCACGTATTTTGTCACAAAATAAAAGTATCATACACTGGAACAATAACTATCCCCAGAAAATGTGTGGCTACCATATCATGCAGGTACACCATATGTTTCTTGACCTGGTCTTGATTGTGCTGTTGCTGTTCCACAGACCTGTTCAGAAACCAGTATGAACCAGATCCCTCTGATGCAAGCATTGTTCTATGCATGAAGGGGCTTGTATTGTATCATTGCAGGGTCTCCATTTCAGATCAAACCATTTTCGGTTTTGTTTAGGCTTTCCCCGACGGCAGAAGAAACAACACGACAAATTTTATTCGCTCCTTTTTGAAAATCGCTTTGTTCATTTTATGAGCGCCACATTTCTTCTTATTTTTTCCTTTCAAACAATGAGTCTGTTTAATGTGTTGTTTGCCTAAACATTTTGACACACATTATTGCCCATGAGCATTTGTGAGAATTTTTCTTTGCTTATATACAAGTCTGCACTGTGTGTGCGTGTGCGTGTGCATGTGCGTGTGCGTGCGCGCGTGTGTGTTCTTGTGTTTGTTTGTGAGAGAACGACATAGCATGACAAACTGTAATGTGAAAGGGCAAGTTGGAAAAAGGGGGAAGGTGCAAGGAGGATGGGCAGAGAGACAGAAAATGAACTTATTTCCTCCTCCCTCCGTTCTCCTCAGATGAACTCGCTCTACTGCTTGATGACATGTTTTTTGGAAAGCCATTCACATCCTCAGCTATTTGCCTGACTCTCCTCCCCCTGGTTACTGTGACGCTGTGGTTTCTAGGATCAAAGTCTATTTTTTTCGGCCTTTCTCTGGGTATATATATATATATATATATATATATATATATATATATATATATATATATATATATATATATATATATATATATATATATATATATATATACATATATATATATATACATATACATATACATATACATATATATACATATACATATACATATATACATATACATATACATATACATATACATATACATATACATATATATATATATATATATATATATATATATATATATATACATATATATATATATATATATATATATGTGTGTATGTATGTATGAATATATATATATATATATATATATATATATATATATATATATACATACAGCCACTGAATCAAAACCAAGTTGTAGCTGTGATCGACCCATCGACCCAATTCCTAAAAATGCGTGATGCTCCAGAAGTTCGTTTTGAAGATCAGACTTGAGTCAAATAGTCATTCAACAGTTGTCAGCTTTTATTTTTACTTGAAAGTGTGACAAGATGGAGGTGGCTTATGCTAAACAAGTAGAGTTAAGTTCTCCGTCGCAGAAAAGTATACTAAATGATCTTTCAAACACTTAGTTTTCAGTAATTGCTTTAGCTTTTCTGGGAGTCATAGTATTGTCCTGTGGAAAACAAACTCACACATCTGGCAGAGTAAAAACAAACGAAAAAGTACTCACAAACACTTTTTCACCCAGGGCAGTTGAGACTGATACTGCATGAAGTGTTTCTTTATATTGAGTGGTGAGTACAGTGAAGGCCCAGTGAGGGGAAAGATTTTTCCACAGTCTGAAGTAGGATATACGTGACAAAGAATGACCACCCTGCCCCATCACTCTCATAAAACATCATGTGATAAACAAACCCACAATAGAGCACTTGAAAACACTTCACACTACTTCTTCACATACAGACATTACAAATATCTTAGCGCAAGACATCAGCAATGGATAGTATGCCAGGGATGGTGGATTATCTCATCTCAGTACCCTTCCAAAATTGCCCATAAATGATCAGTCAGACATGGTTAAAGAGAAAGTCCTCTCGCATATAGTGCAGCATGTAACATGATCACGAGCAATGCTTTTCAAACAACGGGGTGATCACATATTCTTTGTGTATATATTGTCATATGGAAACCTTTTTACTTAGTTGCTTACTATAGGAAGCAAGTTACTATAGGAAGCAACTTCCTATAGTAACTTCCTATAGTAAGCATGCATGCATGCATGCATGCATGCATGCATACATACATACATACATACATACATACATACATACATACATACATACATACATACATACATACATACATACATACATACATACATACATACATACATACATACATACATACATACATACATACATACATACATACATACATACATACATACATACATACATACATACATACATACATACATACATACATACATACATACATACATACATACATACATACATACATACATACATACATACATACATACATACATACATACATACATACATACATACATACATACATACATACATACATACATACATACATACATACATACATACATACATACATACATACATACATAAATACATACATACATACATACATACATACATACATACATACATACATACATACATACATACATATATATATATAACTTTGTGTTAGTGCGTTGTTGATTATGTCAACACGCTGGCCATGTTAAGTGCAGGAGACAGCACAGTAGTGTAGGAGACAGCACAGTAGTATCTGTGCTATCTCATGTAGGGCCATGGTCACGGTGACACCTCCTGAGATTACAGAATGAAGTCAAATGAGGTCAGTGGCAGAGTGACACACTTCCTGTTTGAGGGCCGCTATTTTTGAATACAGGGCGTTCTCCTCTGCTGGAATCCTTTGACATCATGAATGCTCTTAAGAGAGAATAGTTAACTACATTTTTTATATCACTATGTAAAAATAGTCTTTAAAAGTAATTTGGGGTTTATTAAGTAAGTGTATTACTGTTTATTTTGATGTCCTGATGACCTCTTACTGATTTAATAATTGTTCAGATTTGTCCATTTTATATTTTACCACAAGTTTCATCAAGTTTCCTTTTTGGCCTATTAAAAAAAATGTATGTGATTAAATAATCACATACTGTAGAATCATACACATTACACATCCCCTCAACATAATGTGTTTCCTTTCTACCATGGTAAGTATTCATACACTCAACTACTCCTGTTCCTATATATGTTTTGCCTCTCCTTATGATGTGCTGATGCAATGTTGTTTGATGGTACCTCTTGATAGCATCTTATGCATTCCGTAAGATCAGTCAGTCAAGGAGATGAAATACTATTCCTCCTCTATGTTCTTCTTGCATGCTTTATGTGGAGTCAACAACAAAGCGGGAAATTAAGATTATGATTGTAATTTAATGTGCACACATTTTGAATCAAATCATTGCACTACAGGCAGATCAATGTGAACTGCTGGCTGATGCAAGTTAAGTAAACAGGATGCACTGTATCACAGATGTATCTCTACTGTGGAGCAACTAGAACCTCAGACACAAACAGAAGATACACACTTGTCCAGCATATGGACAAAGTCAGTTATGAACACTGGATCCTTCTCAGGATCAGCTACTGTAGCTGGAGTAACCGACTCAGCAGTATATACCAGTGGCTCCCAAACGTTGTGCAGAGGCACACTGGTATGTGAAGTCCAGGTGTGCCTTGAACACATTATTATTGCAATATATACATCCTTTAGCCTTAGTACTTTGTGCGGACTAATTTCCCAAAACAGAGGCAAATTCCATACCCTAAAGAAATATTTGAACTACTTTCAACCTGTCCCTATTTTGGACATTTCATTAAAGGTGAAAATGTTTAATTTAATTCGATTTTTTCACCAATCTTTAAAACTTTGCAAGCTCACAACACCTAGCAAAGCGACCCGTTGTGAGCTTAAATGAATGCAAGTGTGCCTTGACATTTTGACTTGCCCATTAGTGTGCCTTGGGCACAAGAAGTTTGAAAACCACTGGTATAGACAGTGCGTTGTGCGAATGGTAGCAAGCTTGGCCACCATACATTATTGTGTTGTCACATACACCCATTTTGACATGGCTTCCGCTCATTGCTTGGCTGCCAATACTCTCCTCCCCCCGCAGCATTGGGCATTACCATGCTGCATCCACCACATCACCCCCTTTTTGACTCATTGAGATTCAGTTTGGCACACAAACAATGCCCAGTTCTTGGCACCAAATATTGAAGAGAGGCACATAAGCTCTTCAACCTCAGCCTTTTCCCTCACGGTCGCCCCCCTCGTGTTCTGCCAATCCACATGGACCGATGCCAATTTGCGATTTTCGTGCCTTCGTCTAGAAAAACCCAATTGTTCGACACCTGGGCATTCGACAGAATGGATATATTCAATAAGTCAAATGTTTTACCCATTCAGGGTGAGGACTGCTGCTCTGGGTTTCACTATCTGAGGTAACAGTGACTGAACCATTTCATCGATATGTCAATTGATATGTTCCGATCAAGGGTAAGGAATCTGATTCCTGACAGTCTTCATCTGTAACTCTCTGCAACCGATCGGCCATTTTATTTTCTACAATGTTCTTAGGCAGCATGGGAACTGTGAAAGTCAAAGCGTCACATCCGGGGTGGGAGGGAAAAAAAGCATGGTTGTGCTAAACAGCATAGTGCATACATTATTACAGTGGAATGTAATACTTTCCAATATAGCTGTAAATTAGAATGTAGCATAATATCATTAGTATGTTGACAGTACAATAACACGAATAATATGCATTTTGAGGGAGAAAATCAAGGATATATTTTCATAATATAAAATTATAATATTTCCTAATACAGTTTATAATGTGAAAAGTTGAGAAACTACTAATTTAAATGCGAGAATGCCCAACTGCCTTTCGATGGAGAGAACTAGTCTCATAAATCACTGGTTTTGTGAAAAGACGATGGGTTGGTTTAGCCGTCTCAATATAAAAGAGAATTGTTGGAAATGAACACCATGATGCAAGCCAATTATACACAAGCTTGTTTGAGTCATGTTGGCTTCCCTACAATGCACTAATCACAACTACCTGAGCCTGCATATTCAGGTGTATAGAGCCACGCTATCATTATTCACTTGAAAAATTAAGATAACATTTTTTTTATGACTAGTTTGTTGGTCCATGTATTTTCTTCATTTAGTATTCTGAAAACCTGCTCTATAGCCTATGTGAGGAACTGGCTTACAGAACTGCATGTGGTGTCTTATGTTACAGACAAAGTGCTCTGTCCTGACGGAAGTATTAGCGTGTATGGTTTAAATGGACAATGAAGTCAGTATTCTATTCTTATCAATACATCAAAACGAATTTCCAGTCATTTCTAGAGGAGATGGTACGGTAATGCCAACTACATCAGTAAATATTGTTTCTAGTCCACACAATAATTCTGGTATATAAATTGAATTTCTGACTGGGATTTTCTGACTCCCAGTGTGTCCCCTCTTGCATTCGCCAGCCAGTCAGAAGAGTTTGATACCATTTGCCGTCTAATTAATTCAACATCTCAATTAAGGCCTCCCACTCTCTGCTGCCCCTGTGCCTTTACATTCTGCCCCAGTGAGCATGCACTGGCACTCCCACAGCCAGAGTCTGCCAAAACATTTCAATCACTGTCTGCCTTAATTAGGCCAAAGAGGAATTCAGAATGTTAATGAACTGCCCAGCCGCTTTTCAACAACCATGGTTCACATGCTAATTTATGCAAAGCGTCAGGGCCTTTGCATGGTTTGACCATCGTCTACCATAACAGTGTCTGGGCTCAGTCAGCCCCAGCCAAAGTATGGTCCTGTGGGGCCCAGACGGCTCTACTCGGCTTGTATCCCAGACTTCAGTTGGCACAGTAAACAGGGTCCTTTTTCAAAAGACTTGAAGTGGCTTTCACACCGAGAGAAAAAAAAAACGGACGTTTTTTTTCCTCCTTTGACGTCGTAGAAGTGGTCGTCTAGCATGGATATTTCCTGTAACGTTGTCAATCGTCTTTCTATGGTCATAGCCTATCTACAGTATGAATTATTTAATAATCAACATTTATCTTTGGTGATTCATTCGATCATTACGTCAATATCACGTTTTCCCCGTTGAATCTGTGACAGCAGAAGGGAGCAGTTAACAGTTCGCGCCACAGATGTTGTTGTCACCTCAAGCAACTTCCTAAAATGGCCGATGTACAGCCATTTTGTTTTGATCCATTTTCTTCCTTTGCATTGCCTGCTGGCTGTACATGCTGAAGGGAGGCCAATGGGGAAAGCCATGTTCAAATTGAGCTATTTACTTCTGCCCGTTAAACAGCAAGCTTCCGTAGGGTAGTCAAGATAGAGTCCCAAGCCAAGTTTCTGAGTGAAATAGGCACTAATTATTGGCGCAGCTTTCCTATATTGCACGCCAACCTCTCTGGATGCCAGTGAGTTATGTTTTAGACTTGTGTAAATTAGCACACTTTCCACATAAACAACAGTGTATTTTGTCTTCAATTCACTAGTCATATAAAAAAAATCTTCTGTGGCATTTTTTTCATGAATACCCTCATCCTTTATTTATATGACAGTTTTATACCAGTCATTCCCATAATTCTATACTGACCTTATACGTTTGCAGTGACAGTGTGGCTAATCTTGGGAGGAAATTGGTCCTTGATAAAACTGTTACCAGACTACAGTACAGTACCTCCACCAATAGCAAGTGGTGTCATTAGAATAATTTTGTGTGTGTGTGTGTGTGTGTGTGTGTGTGTGTGTGTGTGTGTGTGTGTGTGTGTGTGTGTGTGTGTGTGTGTGTGTGTGTGTGTGTGTGTGCACTCGCTCACTCGCATGTGCACTGTTTTGTGTGTGAGGAGCTATATTGTTATCATATAAAAGTATGCGTGTGTTTATTGCTGCAGCTGCATTGTACAGTATGTGTGTGAATATCTGTTTATGCATGTGTTGTGTGTATATTATGTGATGTGTGAATAGGGCTTTTCACCAGTTTCAGACCTATACAGGTAGGACTACACGTAGTATGTGAAAGTGATCTCTTAATGAGGTCACAAATGACAATTCAGCTGCACCGAAATTAGCCGATCTGTGAGCTTGTAGCATTGTTGTAGATTGGCTATTTTAATTGTTCAACAAAGTATAAATTAACCACTTAAACCCTATATACTTAGTTGACCGGGGTCCCCCAGGGCTTTGTGCTTGTGTCTGCTTCTTTTTCATACTCTACACAGACAAATCTCAGAAAGAATAGCCGATCTACAAGCTCACAACGTGTCGCAATGCAACATCTAACAGTATGTCTAGCTTTCAAGCTTTCCAACAATCTCTAGTCTAACAATATTTGTGTCTTTGTTTTTTCTCTTACAGTTGGACTGAAGCACGTTGCAAACCCTCCACCTCCTTACGACACAAACCCCCTGTCCTTGAGGCTGAGGTAGTAGATTGAATAGTTGTGGGGTTTGTGCTCTCCCTCTGAGATAACTATACAATCTACTGTCTTTCCTAAGGAGACAGGCTGATCAACTGTTACACTCAAGACGAGAACTCTGCCCTGAAGGGCAAGGTGGTCCACGAGTCATGTCCTGAAACGTGTGGATGTTATTCTGATCTAATTTAGAGTGAACCCAATACTAAGAGAAGAAAACATACACCAGCATCAACAGACACACAAGGGTGGATTTGAGTTAGTCTAAATGAAGAACAAATGCTCTCTGGTACTGTAGATGTAATATTATAATGTTATATTATCTTTAACCACTTAAACCCTATACTTAGTTGACCAGGGTCCCCCAGGGGTCTATACTTGGTCCCCTCCTTTTTTCCCCATCTACAGTACACCAAATCTCTCTGCCAAAACAATCTACAAGCTCACAACGCATCGCAACACAGCACGCTGTGAGCTTCCGCTGCTATTTTCACAGAATGTTCACCTATTATGACATGCCCAGAAGAGGGATGCTTAGGGTTCATGTGGTGAAAGAAAAGGCTGTTTGTTTTGTCAATGGTTTACATACAGGGTACATTGAACAAGGTACAGTGATGACTGGGACCTGGCAAGGTGAGGTAGTAGGTTGTATAGTTTGTGGGAGGAATTGAATCCTATTCAGGTGATAACTATACAGTCTATTGCCTTCCTTGAGAGGTGCAATGAACATTTGGAACGCGGAACTCCCAATAATGAAGCACTGAAACGCTCTGATACAGGCTCCCTGGCTGGAGGCACTTTTGTGCCATCTGGTGGGCAGGAAAAACAAGTTCGCTCCACAACTTCCCGAACAGAATCCCAGCTAATAGTTCTTCCATTTTCTCAAGTTAAGGACCATTTCTCTGGTCAAGCTCATCAAAGTAGTTCTGATAAAGGCAGAGTTGAGCTAAATAACATAGCCTAACGACACTGGATGCTTTATTGAAATATAGTAACAAACTTAGTTCAACCTTTATGTTGTAATGTTTGATACAAAGGAAAACATTGGATAATAGTCTAAATATATTGTTTGTTTTTTGTTTTTCACATTTTAAAGGCAATACAATTAAAAAGTTTCAGGAAAACAGTATGTTGTTTCCTATTTGTTATGCTAATGGTTGTCTCTTCTTTCTTAGATAGAAAAATGTTCTCTCACCAATAATAAAATTACACAATACACGTCTTTGCGTATTTAATTCCTTGTAGTCCATGTAGTTAATGAATCCAGCAAAATTCTGATCGCCAACTGCTAAAGGGAATTTTCACAGAAATATACACATTTATGTAAGTAAGAGTTCTTAAAATATTAAAACTGAAACTAGACACCGTAGGCTTATGATTATTCAAAGTCCATAACATGACACAGGCCAAATGTGACTGTTGAAATGGGTTTTAATGGGTACTTAAACCTACAGCACTTGCCACTTTTTCTAACTCGATAATATCAGAACATACGTGAGCATTGTGATGGAGACACATTTTCAGAGGCTTAAAGCTGCACCATGTAACCTTGCTGTTCTACCCCAGATTTGAACCCGGGTCTCCAGTGCAAAGTGCCTGCCTGTGCTCTGGGGAGAAATTATATATATTTTTAAATCTGTGTCGAACCAGAAATAGGATTGTGTCAAAGGTCGAGTCTAATTTAGACACAGGATCTAAATGTCTCAATAGAAGAGCAGTGAGGCCAAATACACCCCCCCCCAATTGTACCATACTCAGAGATTGGACAAAATACAAATGTATTCACATATAGAGTACTACCCAATACTACCCAAGGTTGGTACTGGGTTAGCATCATCAGAGCATTTATAAACATATTTAAACTTTTCCTGATACATGTGAGTGCTTTTAATTTGATGTAAAATATTTTCTTTCTCTCCTGTGGCCAATCATTATGCATCTTAAATGATTTCATTTGATCTGGGCTTGCTCTAGGTAATGACAACATTAAGTGGGGTAATTTTCATTCAAGAATGTAAGAATGTAATTTATCTCTTTTTTGGGGGACATAGTTTTAGGATGGTTTGTTAATGATGCCTTTTTGGGAATAAGATGCTATATTGGACAGGGTATGGAGAGGTAGGTAGGCAGGTAGGTTAAATGTCAGGAGAACAAAGATTAGGTGGCTCTTCTGCTCCCACCGCAAGTGTTAAGCTGTGGTAAAACTGCAAAAACACCCTACACCCTACAAAAAAAAACAACACTGTTCATTTATCAAACAGATTTACAACAAAGAAGGTTATTTTTAATGAATCTGAATTCAATGCCATAATTAATCAGTAATTAATGGATGAGGCAAAATCTCTCAAAGCCTAGTACTGTAGTTACACTCAGAAACACATGCAAACAAGGACTGCTGCTGCTTCATAGAACCTTGGTTCAGGGTGGGTCAACTGATTGGCCAGTGGGGGTGAAGTCAATTGTGGTGATTTGGCAGTGAGTTTACAATGAGCTTGTAGATCTGCTATTTTTGTGAAAAATCTTGACAATTTGTGCAAATCTTTGAATATATATTTTTAAAAGCGTTTAAAAAACATTTGTAACTCAAATCTTTGCTTCAGGGGGTCCCTGGGACAAAATATTTGACAAATGTTCGCTTTAAAGATATGCATTCAAAGATTTGCACAAATGTTCAAGATTTTTCAAAAATCTTTTTGAATAGCCAAAGAAAGTGACACAGATGGGTTCCCGGATTGAATGGGACAAAGGGAATGTGCATTTCATATGTTGTGCATATACTAATGGCCAATAGCCAAGGAGAAGCTATGCGTATCTGTTCTCAAAGGTAGCAAGATAGTTCTGCTTATCCATCAAACCCTAGAGGCTGTGGGCAGAATGACAATATTATCCTCAACCAGGTCTGGGATTGGTCAAGGCCCCAGAATGGTCCGAGATGTCAGCTCTGGATAAAGACAGTAGTAACGCTTATTACTATCTGTCATCGATGGCTTGCTGTACCGCAGCTGGCAAACACCCGAGGAGGGAAGCAAGTTACAACAGCTCCTGGTGCCCCTTCGCATCCACACTCAAGCACTCCAGCTGGTCCAGGGCTCAGTGGGGGTGTGGGCCTCTTGGGGCTCTATAGACCCTACGAAGACTTGGGGCCCACGGTTCTACTGGCCACAGGAAGTACTGTTCATTCACATCTGTGACCGATGCACTGCCTAAGTCCTACCCAGCGCTCACACGCTTCACTATGCCAGTAGTACCAGGTGGGGTCCAGATGTGCAGGAGAGGATTCTGCCTCTGTGGTTCAACTTCGTCAACAAAGAACTGGGCCATGCACTGTGCTGGCTAAACTCAAGGGTGCAGCTTGGTGGGAGGCTGCAAAGTATCGAGAGAGAAGAGGGTGGATACAGAGACTCCCACACCCTTGTATTGGAACACCTGTGGGTCCAGGGCTTGGGAATGGCAGGAGACGCTGTCGCCTGCCTCAGCATCACTGTATTGACTGTGTGAGCTACTGGGGACAGTTGAAGCCCTCAGGTAGGGGCTGTGTAGTGTCCAGCTGTTCAGCTTTCAAGTATTTCCCAGCATGCCTTATAGGGCACGCCTTTTTATCGTTGTATTATTTGTTACTTGTCATTTGACTTAGGGAGTGTTATTGTGATTAATCCAGCGTAGCAATAGTTCAGGTAGGCACGGAAGGCAGGAGGTGTACACTGCTACCTCACTCCCCCCCCCCCATTCATTCGCTCACAAGTTAATTCATACATATACCCACAAGTCTGTCTGACTCTCCACGTTCAACCTCACTTCATTCTCATTTGCTACAAGCTAACTCACACACACCCTCATTTCCACAGTGCAACTCAGGCGTTTTTTATTTATTTATTTATTTTTGGGGGGCTTTTATGCCTTTATTGATAGGACAGTAGGCTGACAGGAAATGGGGAGAGAGAGATGGGGAGTGACATGCAGCAAAGGCCATCTAGATCGGGACTCGAACCCGCGACCAGGCTACACTGAGCTAAGGTGCCTGAACCGCTACGCCAGCGGCCCAGTTATCAGGTGGTTCTTTTACGCAGTCCACTATTCACCGTTCATTCTATGTGCTTAGCTGTCACAGCTTTATACAGCTGTCAGCGTTCAAATTCCCTCCACCTCCCCGCCCTCCTTCCTGTGGCATTTAGATCCTGAGCTGAAGTGTCTAACTGAAATGTTATTTAATGTCCGTTATCACCTTTAGTCATTATTGTCATATGGGTATGGATTTGTTATGAAACCATGGGTGATGGGGGGGGGGTAGTTGTGGTGAGCACGGCCTGCTTTGTTGGAGCCATTTTCATTATGAATGCCTAAATAAAAACAATTCTCTATGAAGAAGTTGCCGTGTCTCTGGGGAGCTTCACCCCACCAGTCATTACAATATTCTTCCGTCAGGAGTGTGACGTCAAAACAAGTGCCTCCTCCGGTAACCCCCCAACTCCCCTCATCCTTAGAGAGTACAGCATGAATACGTGTTTGTTTAAATTCATCTATAAAGGCGACCACACTAAGACACACAGATATTGTGCAGTGTGTGTCATCCCCTCATAGATGAAATTAAACAAACAATATTATTCATGGGTTGCTAAGGCAAAGCTGAATCAAATACATGTATGTGGTGTTAGTACATGCCCAATCTTATCAACAATCCTTCAGTGCCAATAGGTCTAAGTATTAATACTATACTCTCTAAGGATGAGGGAGGCTGGGGCTCCATCTGTTGCAGGAGGCCCCAGTTTTCTCTATTAAGAAGTTGCAGTGTCTCCTCCTGGGTAGCTTCAACCCACCAGTCATAACAATATTCTTCCTTCAGGTGTGTCACGTAAAAACAAGTGCCTCCTCCCGTAACCCCCATCCTCCCTCATCCTAAGAGAGTAGGCTACACAGGACCACAATGGAAACAAGTCCCAGAGGTTTTGGCAGTAAGATAACTTTTGACTGTGTTTTGGCGGTGCTATGACAATAGTTAACATGAGACCGCTATACTGTGTGTATAACACAGGGGTCTTCAACAGGGGGTCCAGGACCCCTAGGGGGTCCTCAAAAGTACTACAGGGGGGTTACCAAATCTTTGTGTGATAGGAATGTTTCTTTTACATTAACCACTTGACCTCTAGCATCCCTATTCTGAGGGGAACATTAGCCAAAAATAGCCGATTTAGAACCGGCTATTTTCAGCTGAGAGGTTTGGTGTACAGTGGAAAAAGTGCAGACCAAGTACAGAGCCAAAGGTCAAGTTTACAAAGTATTGAGTTTCAAGTGGTTAAATGTCTCAAAACGCACATTTAACATGAATCCAATATGTAGTGGGGGTCCCTGCTTCATCTCTCTCTCAGCTAAGGGGTCCTTGGCCTAAAAAACGTTGAAGATCCCTGGTATAACAGCTAGGTAATAATAGATGGAAGTTCATCGTTTGTGCTAATGGAAATTGCTACTTTTACAGAATAAATTACTGCAGCACTTACATGTTTCATGTGTTAAAGCATGGGGAATCAATCACAATCTGCTAGCCTATGTGTAGACAGTTTTGTGAAAATGTTATGTATAGATTTTATCAGCACCATTTGAAGAATTGCCAACCCATGTTGTTCTGTTCTCTTCTGCCAGGTGAAAACCAGATCCAAATGTTCCTCCGGCTCCTTTCCTTGTTTTGTTTAGTTTTCTCTGGGTAAAACATTTGGCAGGCGTACAGTAGGTAGTTTTGTTACTCAGTGTGACAGGTAGACTCAATTCAACTCACACAGTCTGACAAGGTGGATAATCACAATTTTATCCTTTTCACATTGTAAAGAATGACATGGCATGATTGTACAAGACTGCCAAAATGGTCAGCAGTACTCTTCGGTACTGCTGCAGCACTTGAACTTGACAAGTGCAAGTGCTTTCTCAATAGAAAAAGGAATTGAACACCATGTCAGCATGGAATTTATGTATTTATGTATTCCTTTTCAATGAATTCAAACACTGATACAAAAACAGCCTATAGTCTGTATTGGTTGCTGGAATGCTGTTTGAAGCATTGAGTGAAGTTAAAGTGACAGCCAATGTTAAAATAATACCTTTTAAGTCATATGGCTAAGGTATGGCTTTGATGCAGACGAAAATAATGAAATATGGTTGTTCGCTGCCATCTAGTGGCGGTGATATGCAACTGCGGGTAATTTGTATATATATATTAAATAAACATTCAAACAATGTAGACTTACCATATCGACTACGATGCTCCTGTAGAGGCCACACGTCTGTATGAAACATCTGTCCTTCGAATGTCCTTCCTTCCTTCCATTTTCTCCTCAGTGCGTTGACAATCGATCTAAACTTGCACATGGGCAACGACAATAGGCATATGAAATGACAGGGGGGGGGGGCAATTTTTCACTTTCCCGAAATGTTTTTCTTTTTGTAGGATTTTGTGCACTCTCGCTTAATTAAGACTGCTGTGCGTGGATCGAAGGGGAATGCAGAGCGGCTCAAACGGACAGTCCATGGTTAATTGATGGCAGGTGTTTCTAATTGTCTAATTATGCTCTCCTCTTTAAAGTAGCATGCTGGGCACTCACGCACGCGCGCGCACACGCACACACACACACACACACACACACACACACACACACACACACACACACACACACACACACACACACACACACACACACACACACACACACTCTCACTCACTCACTCACTCACTCAAAAAGGAAATTATGTTTTGTCCAAGGAACAGGAAGGTGCTAACTTCCTCCTTCTGCCTACCAAAAATATGTCTTCCCTTTACCACTACTGTTTGCATGTTAATGCAATATTATTCCTCTGGAGAGCATTTGCTCAGCGAAATTTCATAGCAGTAGTTTTTGAGATTTGTTGTGTGCAGCTGGAAAATGTAGCCTAATGGTGCATGGCACAATAGGAATGACCATGGTGGGGTCACCAAAATCAGTAGGGCCATCCTCTGAGGACTCCTCAGAGGATGGCCCCTACTGATTTTCCTCAGTGAGGAGCATATTCCATGGCAATTCTCCAGCCAGTAGTTTCTTAGGACCAAAAAGCATTGACACTGACATCCTTACAGAAAAACAGCCAAAAATGAGAAAGGTACGCTTAGTGGAACACATCTTGTCTATGATGTCAGTCATCAATGATGTATCTATGATGTATGACTCAATATGGCAAGGTTATATTTCAACTGTCATTGACTTCACATATTTAGGTTTAAAGTTAAATAATTCAATTAAATAAAGAGTTTACGTAAATAAAGAGTTTATGTAAGGAACCTAGGGTGAAACCCTAGATTTATTATTTAGTAATTGGTTTCCTAGTTCAGGTTCCAAACTATAAGACTTGTCTCCTCCCGTATTGTTGCTCCCGGGTTGGGCTGCTGTTGACATGGGAGATAGCATGTCAAAACGACAGCTGAAAGCTACAGAGCGCTCATTTATCAACCCCTATCCAGACTGTGACCAGGGCAGCCTCACATCCAACACGGGACTGGACGTGGACTGCAATGAGCCCTTTGACGTCAACGGAAAGGTGAGCGCAGCCTTCCAGAAAAAAGTCCAGAATAAGATTAAAGACCTCCTGCAACAGATGGAGCAAGGTCTGAAGACCGCCGACTCTCACGACTTCTCCACCTACACCGGCTGGACAGGCATTGCGCTGCTCTACCTGCAGCTGCACCGTGTGTCCCACGAGGCCTCCCACTTGCAGAGAGCTCTGGATTACGTGAAGAGACCCCTTAGGAACCTAAAGGGCCGGACGGTGACCTTTCTGTGCGGAGACGCAGGGCCGCTAGCGGTGGGGGCTGTGGTCCATCACAGGTTGGGGAACACCGCCGACAGCAAGGAATGTCTGACCAAACTTCTTCAACTACAGAGGGCGATACTGAGTGCAGCGTCAAACATGCCAGATGAGCTGCTGTACGGTCGAGCTGGTTACCTCTATGCTCTGCTCTATGTCAACAAGGAGATAGGACCCAATACAGTGGACGATAGCACCATCACTAAGGTGGTCACAGCCATTCTGGTGTCTGGTAAGAACCTATCAGCAAAGCTGAAGAAGACAGAGCGCTGTCCGCTGCTGTATGAGTGGTACAAGGAACAGTATGTTGGTGCAGCCCATGGCCTGGCTGGCATCTACTACATGATCATGCAGCCAGGTGCAAAGGTTGATCCAGATGTGCTCACAGAGTTGGTGCGGCCGAGCATCGACTACGTCCGCCACAAGAAGTTTCCCTCGGGCAACTACCCCTCGGCGCTAAGCAAAGAGAGCGACCGGCTGGTGCACTGGTGTCATGGAGCCCCGGGTGTGGTGCACATGCTCATCATGGCATACAAGGTTTTTAAAGAGGAGAAGTACCGTCGGGATGCAGTGGAGTGTGGAGAGGTGATCTGGCACAGAGGTCTGTTGAGGAAAGGTTATGGAATCTGTCACGGCACCGCCGGGAACGGATACGCCTTCCTGTCCCTCTACCAGCTCACTCAGGAAAAGAAATATCTGTACCGCGCCTGCAAGTTTGCAGAGTGGTGTTTGGACTACGGGACCCATGGCTGTCGCATCCCTGACAGGCCATACTCTCTCTTTGAAGGCATGGCTGGCACCATCCACTACCTGTCTGAGATGGTCCAGCCTGAATCCTCCAGTTTCCCTGCCTTTGAACTTTGACCTGCACACCCCTCTTGGGCCACTGAGATTATGGGATTGAAGAAGCTGATGGTGGTGGGGAGGGGGGGGGGGGATGCAGGAGGGGGCGCAGGTTGGTGCACAAAATCACAACTGGCTTTCATCCACTTTCACTCTAGCATGCCAATTTTGGTCATCATCATGTTGTTAAAAATACTACTGCCATGGCTTTATGTGCCACTAGGGCCACTAGGCCAACCAAAGCCATCTGCATTCACTCCATCAGCCCACAAAGGTGATGGGTTGAGTTTCTAAATTCTAACCCATATTGACACATCTCTTCTACCTCAATGGCTCTGAAATTGTATACTGTACATCGCTTGCCTGGATCCAGAACACAGACTTGGCCCACTCCACTGCGTATCATATCAGGCTAAAACAGGCAGATTGAGGAAATACAACAATATCACATTGAGTGATATCGGTTGTCCCTAAACCTTTTTGTGAAAAGAACGATAATCCCCATTTCCTTTCCATTACTTCTGCCTCAGTTTGAGTTTGCTCATACGCAACTCAACACAACTTTCTCCAGGGGAAAGAGAAATAGTGGCAAGAAAGTTTTCTTGTGACTGTTAAAGGGCCTAATCTGTCTGTAACTCATTCATTCAAACAAATGTTTGTAATAACTTAGTTTTCATATTTAAATAACATTCAGCAATGCAGCATTTATAACACATTCTCTAATAACTGCTTTTCAGAAATAAACTACATTGTTGACTACATCTATACAATGTACAAGATCAATATGGATTAACTAGTGAAGGGAACAGTTGGGAGGAGTGTCTGGGGGTAGATACAGGGGGCTTTTACGTAGTAAGGGGCCAAACGCCCCTCTAGTTTTTTCAATGTGAGCTTGCGATGCGTTGTGTGAGCATGTAAATTGGCCTTCCACTATTTGTCGTACGAGACGTATAAAGTGCGTATGTGCGTGCGTGTGTGTGTGTGTGCGCGTGCGTGCGTGACTGTGCACACACATGTGGGGTCTTAGACTTTGTCAGATATAGGAAAGGGGGGCTCCAAGGAAAAAATGTTTGGGACCACTGCACTGATGTAAGCAACACAGCTAATCTACTAATGGGTGTCTTATATTTAGGTGTATCAGTGGTTGACAATTGGCACGCCCAGTCTGAGAGAAGTCCTATATACATGGGATATATGCCGTACGTTATAAGACCACATCTTGTTTGTTTTTTTTACATTTGGTGTCCGGTGTCCCACCCTCCTTCGGTTTACGACCTGAGGCCGATTCTACAAATGCCTTCTGAATCAGTAGTTCCCACACCCTTCCGTGTAAGGACCCCAAGGCGTTACGTGGATGGGATTCGTATGACTAGTGCAGTACCCGTTAGACCAATTTATGAGGTCTGTCATGTATGATGTCAGTATTATGACATCAGTCATAGTACCATTGAGAGATGTCAGTACTATGATTGCAGTATTATGACGTCATCGCCACACACAAACACACACAGACAACAAACACCGAGATAATACAAGAGCACAGGTATGAACACGTCTTGAATCTGACGTAGACTTTCTTTTCTAGATCATTCTTATAAAAACACATTTCATAGAATAAGTGTTGATTAGAGCATCATGGCATCTGTGGCAGAACCTATGTACTGGCTTGGTAAGGACACCCTCAGAGTGTCCGCAACCCTATTTGCAGAGAACCGTCTTCGACTCATTGAGGGGCTTAAGGTTAAAGAAGGCGTTCAGCCCAGGTCAGTGGTCGTTCTACAGGGAGGGGAACAGAAACAGAGGAATTGCACTGACACAGACCTTGTCTTCAGACAGGAGTCTTTCTTCCACTGGGCTTTTGGAGTGACTGAACCAGATTGCTTAGGAGCCATTGATGCGGACACAGGGAGATCGATCCTTTTTGTCCCTAAACTGCCTGAGAGCTATGCCACTTGGATGGGAAAGATCCATCCTAAAGAGCACTACAAGGAGAAATATGCAGTGGATGAAGTTCAGTATACCTGTGATATTGTTGGTGTCGTGGCCAATCTGAAGCCAGCAGTCCTCCTCACTCTACGAGGGAAGAATACAGACAGTGGCAGTATCTGCCGCGAAGCCTCCTTTGAAGGAATTAGCCGGTTCCAATTAAACAACACTCTTTTACACCCAGTTATTGTGGAATGCCGTCTGATTAAGACAGACATGGAACTGGAGGTCCTGCGTTACACTAACAGGATTTCCAGTGACGCCCACAAAACGCTGATGAAGCACGTGAAACCTGGACAGAAGGAATATGAGATGGAGAGCCTGTTCCAGCACTACTGCTACACCAATGGGGGAATGCGTCACACCTCCTACACCTGTATCTGTGGAACGGGCCACAACTCATCTGTTCTCCACTATGGCCATGCTGGAGCTCCCAATGACAAGACTATAATGGATGGAGACATGTGTTTGTTTGACTTGGGTGGAGAGTACTACTGCTACTCCTCTGACATCACATGCTCGTTCCCAGCCAATGGGAAGTTCACAGCAGAACAGAGGGCCATCTATGAGGCAGTGCTCAGGTCTTCCCGCACCGTCATGGCTGCCATGAAACCAGGTGTGAAATGGACAGAGATGCACCGGCTGGCTGACAAGGTGCACCTGGAGGAGCTGGTTAAGATCGGCATCTTGAAGGGCAGTGTAGATGACATGATGAAAGTCCACCTGGGCTCTGTGTTCATGCCCCACGGCCTCGGACATCTACTAGGCATCGACGTCCACGATGTGGGGGGCTACCCAGAGGGTGTGGAGCGGATCGACGAGCCAGGCCTTAGGAGTTTGAGGATGGGTCGGCTGGTTCGGGAGCGCATGGTTCTGACAGTGGAGCCTGGTATCTACTTCATCGACCACCTGCTAGACCAGGCCCTAGCGGACCCTGCCCAGAGCTGTTTCATCAACAACCAAGTGCTGGCTAACTTCCGTGGCTTTGGAGGGGTGCGCATTGAGGACAACATTGCGGTGACTGAGAGTGGTGTGGAGCTGTTGACCTGTGTCCCTCGCACGGTGAAGGAGATCGAGGAGTTCATGAGTAACCCTGAAAATCCCTCTAGTCCTGCGGTCTGCAACGAGAAGTTCTAAATTACATCAATGTGACCTACTGTACCATTTTCAGATGTTGCCAAAAACACATTTTATGTGAGGATTTATCAAGAACTCCACACAGACATTGCATAACAATGATCATGGGGACAAATCTTGGACCTGAACACAACTGGGCTCAGGCATCTGAAAAGATGATGCACCGTTGCAGCCACTCGTTCGATTGTTTTAAATGTTTGTCATCTGTTTTTTGTTTTTTTGTTTTTTTCCGTGCAAGGGGGCTAAGGGGGGCTTGACACTGCAGCTGCAAGATTTCTACCCCTCTGTTTTATCTGAAAATTGGCGTGTCCGAGGTATGAGTGACACCCTTGTAAATAACTGAATTGTTGTCCAGCAGCGAGACGAGAGCTCCATACTCCCAGCGGCTCAAGGCAGCACAGCTGTGCGCAGCAGGAGAGCTCACGGGCAGGGAGGAGATGTACAGACACTCGATGCTCGTCTCTGGCAGCTTGTTTGTAAATGGTCTATAGAGTTTAGGTAAGAAATAGGCCACAGGTGCTCAATCTTGATTAATTTCACATCTACAACTGCTAGTTTAAAACTTTATCAATATTTAGTACTTCCATACAGTGCTTCGTTTTTGCGCATCTCAAATGGTGTCTCAAATTCAGTGCATATGTTACAGTGAATTTGATAAATCATTGGTAGATCAGTGCTCATTTTAATAGTTGCAAAAAGTTGCCATGGATCCATGCTGTTATCTCATAACCTACTTATTGTAGCAGGTGGATCCTTCGTGACATTTATTGCAAGCAGCCGTTTTGTCGTTTTGCATTTGTTAGTGGTAAAAAAATATTATTATAATAATTGTTATTATTATTATGTGAAAGGACAGTCGCCGCCTGACACAAAGAAGGACTCGACACTGGGGTCAAACTGGTTCTGTGCATACGGTTGCTTGAGAACTCCACCTTTTGTGCCTAATCTGTAGCATCCGTCTTCAGATATCTTGAGCACAACAGCAAAAACATTGTGGGGATCGTTCTTCCCGCAGTTAGGCTCTGGAACTGGGACCCTGACACACTAGGTTATGAGATAACACCATGGATCCGGGCGTTGACGTACATGCCACGTCTAGGCCTAATTGATTTAATGCAATCGTAAAAGACAAGAAAATTAACTATAATTCTAAAAGATATATCTATTTCAGGTCAGAGAATAAACTAGCTTGTGTCAACAGGGGGAGCAAGAGAGCTGTTGGACAGTGTGAAGGAGGCCTGCCATTATAGACCAATTATTTGTTTCCCAACATTGAGACTGGACGCACAGATGATTGTTTCACGCAATCAATTCCCAACCTGTTGTTTTGGGGTGTGCTGGTTTCAGCACACCCCAACCCCCTCTTGTGTGTTGGCTAGTGGGGCGCGTCCTAGCGAGACCTGACAGAATGGGTTTCATTACGTGCATACTGGTTTCGTGCATACTGATTCTTATCAATGTGACGTTGTCTGTTAAAGGCGCTATAACAGCAATGGCATGCAGTCATGTGATCAAGATGTTAAGCATCAAAGTCTAGGTGAACCCAAGTGCAGACAAGTGCATAGACAAAAAAAAATCATAGTTATATTGCCAGTCCAGAGAGAAACAAAAAAGAAAAAAGGCAAAAAGTCTAAACAAGGAATAGGCCTAGGCTTAGGCTAACAGAGCAGATGAAGAAGCCACAAAAACAGGACAGAACTCAAACAGGTTCTGTGGTCAGAGAAAGCACAACACGGTAAGGATTCAACAAAAAATTGAGGACAGGGCAGAGCTTATATAGAGGCAACTAGATTGCTGAAGAGGTGCAGCTGAGGAGGCTAGCCACCACACACCCCTATAGTCACCCAATCCACACACTTCCCTCTTCTACCCCGGATTTGAACCCAGGTCTCCTACGCAAGTGATGAACTTTTTTTTACCATTGAGCTAATAGAGCCTGCCTGCTTGCTCAGGGAATGAATTGAATCTTGACCTTCAGGTCAAAATCTTTGTCAAACCAGAAACAAGATCGTGTCAAAGGTCATGTCTCACCTAGACACAGGATTTGATTTAACTCAATAGAAGAGCAGGGAGACAAAATACAACCACCCCATTTTTTTATATTGTATTAACAAGTTATATTGTATTAACACTAGAAGTTCGGCCCGCTGTGCGGGCCTCCCATCTAGCGTGACGTTCTCTCTCTTTGTCCGTGTGTGTCTTTCTCTCTCTCGCTCTCTCTGTCTCTGTGTCTCTGTCTAGCGCTCTCTCTCTCTCTTTCTCTCTCTGTCTGTCTCTCGCTCCGTGTCTCTCCCCCCCCGCCAGTGCCGAGCGTGATTCTCGCACCTGATTGGCTTAGCCTCGTTGTTGAAGAATGTGTCTGTTGAAGAGCAACAGGGGGAAGTGCGACGTCGAGTAGTGTTGGCACGTCCGCGTATTGTAAGCGATGCGCTTATTAGAAGCGACGTTGGATTAGCCTATTTTAATGCACCTGGCGGGCATTTAGGGGGCTTATTTGGTCGCTTCTTATGGGCTTGTGGCGATAACGTGGGTAATAATGTTTTGTTTGGGATGTACATGGCGCGTAAATGACGGACATATTAGCGTGACTGTGGTGGGAATAAGGAGATTACCGCGTTGACTGCAAAGACATAATGTGTAAGTACTATGAGACATTTTTGGCGGTGTGCTAAAGGGTTTCCCTTTTCGGTGTGGTTGCTAATGTGTCGAAATGGTGTTGGACGAAAATAGTTATGCTAGAAAGAGGCAAATGTGTAGTGAGCAATGCAAAGTAGACGAAACAATGCGTAAATGAAGCGTGCACGTTGTGGCTAGTGTTGTAGTGACATGTGATATGTTGTTGTGTGGATACTGAAACAATGAACTGGTATCAGGGTCACCACCGGAAGGGCTGACTTTTCTCCAATGTAATTGTAGATACTCTACCATACATATTGGACAACATTTTATTCATTCAAAAAAGTTATATAGTGCTGCTTTAATATCTATATTGTCTTTGTTCTCGGTAATGGATAGGATTTGATCATACAATTCTGATAATCTACTGATGTCAGTGAGGTAACAACATTTTAGTTTATTTTCTCACCATTTATTTTCTAATCAAGGTCGCTTAATCACTACATTGGTGCAATGTCTTCATCCAGTCTGATTAGCGATATGCTAAATGATGAAGAACTTTATCTCTCCTAAATCTGTCTGAATCTGTGAAAGATTTAACATTATCATTGGAAGGACACCTAATAACACCACTGAACTAATAGGTTAAGGGTGCACACTGCAACAAAGGCCAAACCAGTCAGAAGGAAAAGAATAAATGAATAAATGTCATGGGAAATAGTAATGTAGTACATCAAGTAACAGAACAATCAGAAAACTGGAATGCAACTTGGAATGTGTGAGTCTCTCCTGCTTTAGGTCAGGCATTTGTCTCTCTGTTGTACTGTTGTGCAATGGTTCATTGGTTTGGAGCGCCTCAACAATCACACTGGGGAGCTGTGAATCACTGTTACGGGACAGGATTTCAAGAAGAGATCTATTCTGGGGTATTATGATAAGTTGAGAACACATGGATATACTAGGAAAATACAATGTATTATCAGAAAACAGTAAAACGTCTAATAATTAGGTATTACAAAAGCTAGGAAGTAATATTGAGTTATCTCCTCACCTCTCCACCTTGTGCTCCTGTGTGTGTTTTGCTTGAAATGCTTGAAGACATTAATTTCATGCTGAGTTTTGTGCGTGTACTGTACAGTTCTGCTAATTTCTGCTGGGTCTATGCTGTTTGCCTCTCTCTCTCAGCTTGCAGGATGTGCTCCCCCTATCGTGTGCATGCTATGTGTGTGTCTGTGTGTGTGCGTGGCCAGGCTATATAAACCACTCTGCCACAAGAGTGCTACCCTGCAGTGGAGCTCAAGTGTCAGACACAGCAGCAACTGAGAGACAGACAGGACGTGACGGAGAGAAAAAGAAGACTGCACCAGCACCACCGTTCTCAGGCTGTGAGTAGAACATTGACATTCGTGTGCATTTAGGTCGAGCAGAGTGTCCTTTTCACTGCAGTATACAGCATCTTGTTAATGTGCATGCAGGCCTATACTGTATCATACATTTTAGAGCACTGTTCACAAGAGCAGATGACTCAGCAGTTCAACTTAGTAAAAAGTAGTCAAGTCTATTTGTGTAATCAAGTCTATTCGTGTTATCAACTCTCTTTGTTTGGTATGGATAAATGTGATAGTGTTGCACTGTAGGCAAGCCTCATTAATACTGCAAAGCACTATAGGATTCGCACATCGCACACTGTTTTTCTGCTGACTGACTTCTTCTGACCATCTGAATCTGATGATTATTGGTTGATCCTCTGTGATACCTCCTATTCAGTGGTTGAAGGGGGTGGCTTTTCCCCTAGCTGTTGTGCTGTGAGTCAGCAGAATGGGCATTAGTGTTTTGTGTTTTGCTGTGTGTGTGCGCGCATGCATGCGTGCGTGTGTGTGTGTGTGTGTGTGTGTGTGTGCGTATGTGCGCGCGCGCACACACGTGCGTGCGTGTGTGTGTGTGTGTGTGTGTGTGGGCTGGATGACTTTCCTGGGCTCAGTGATATTGACCCGAATCTGTCATCAGGCTCCATGGGAGTCTGACCTCAGCATGCCTCTTTTTCTGGGTGGAGCCCAGTCTCATTTAGTGTCAAAACAGAGACATCAAAACATACCTTAAAGGGGTTCTACCTTCGAGGACATAATAAACATGATGTTGTTGTGTGTTTCAGCTGGAGCGGTCAGTCTGACTGGAACTACAGGACACATCGGCTGTAGTCCATTGTAGAGGTCCAGGTAGAACCGATATTCCCTATGGTGATGTCACAGGAGAAGGAATCGTGTTCAAAATGAAAACAAAAACAAAACAAAAAAACACAAACTACAAATCCACAAAACATACTCCAACATCATGTTTATTATATCCTCAACTTCATTAAAACAGGATTTAGGTGCAAAATCTGTGAAGTTCCCTTTAAGCTTTTACACTGGAAGGCTTGACAAAACACAACACTGCTTGACACAAGATTATAGGGTAGGTGCCAGGTAAGACGCACAGGGAATTGTCCTTTTACGCAGTTTGGTCTCAGCAAAAAGTGGTCTGTGAAAAAGGAGTTATTATCTTGGAGTTGTTATCTTTGCTGGTACTGGAATCTATGAAAGCCATGAAATATGAACTATATGCCTGTTTGTGAGCTTGCAGCAGTAGTGCTCAGAATAAAGAAGGATATAGTTTATTTGGCTGCAATGAAATTGACAGAAAAAATATTATTAATTCCCCCTAACTCCCTGTGCTGTGCTACTGCATGTTTGCAGAAGAATGAACAGTATTATTGTGGTGCCAGAAATGAGCTGGGCACAGAGGCTTACTGAAAAGACCCAGAAGGTCTTTCAAATGGGTATCCAAGCAACTTATACAAAGCCGTTTCTCACACTTGCTAATGGTGTGTGTGTGTGTGTGTGTGTGTGTGTGTGTGTGTGTGTGTGTGTGTGTGTGTGTGTGTGTGTGTGTGTGTGTGTGTGTGTGTGTGTGTTCATTTGTGCTTGAAATATTAGGAATATGGCTGTGTGCCATTTTCCTGGGGGGATGAACCAATAATAATGTGGGAATGGGGAGGGCTGATCTCAGTTTGTCTCCTGCAGGCAAGTTTTATTGTGTTATCAAGTCTCTGGATTTGGTACGGAGTCACATTTAATACTGTGTTGCTCTCAGTTTGTCTCCTATGCAAGCTGTTCGTGTTATCAATAATAATATGGGAGAACGGAGGGCTGATGTCAGTTTGTGTCCTATGCAGGCATTGCCGTCTCAGCATCACCCATAGTCATGGCCAGAAACCTACTGAAGAATCCCAGTGGAGAAGGTAAGAAGTCTATTTGTACGTTAGAGACACTACCTACATCACCAGTACATCCATATCACACTTACTAACTTTGTAACTATATGAATAGCATCAGGTAGGGCCCCACTTTGCAATGCATGTTATGACTAGAGAGGACAAAGGAGAACTGCTTTGGGTTACAGTATGAAAGCTGTTCAATACTGAAGGTACCCTTTGAAAATGGTCCATTCAACCCATTACTGAAGAAAGGATGCAAGGCACTCTTTAAAAAACGTAATAATTTAAGAGTGGAAAACATATATATACTGGTGTATACATACATACTTACAATGTGTTTTGGGAATGGTACATGTCCATAATACAAGACTGCTATTGCCAGTATCAGATTGTGCATTTCCATCCCAGAGCAGCTGGAGTCCTGGGAGCTGACAGAGAATGGTGGCAGCCAATGGCAGGTGGAGGACTTGCCCGGAGACTGTGGTCATGACTTCTGTAATGACGGAGTGACTAAATTCTTTGCCACTTCTTTTGAGTGAGTGTGTAGTGTGTTATTATAATAGCAGTCTACAGTACAAGCTCACTATGCAACAGGACACTTTGTGAGCTTTTAGGTCAGCTATTTTTCTGCAAAGGTTTTTCCCACAATACGGATTCTGGGGTTCAAGCGGTTAATGACCACCCTCCCCCACCTCTCTCTCTCTCTCTCTCTCTCTCTCTCTCTCTCTCTCTCTCTCTCTCTCTCGCTCTCGCTCTCTCGCTCTCTCGCTCTCTCTCCTAGGCTGTGTCTGAAGAGACAGGTGATTGATCTGCTGGCAGAGGGTTACTCTCCTGAAGATCTGGATGCCCAGCCTGCTGTAAATGTGGAAGACTGGTGAGAAATACAGAAGAAAGTAATACGTCATGTTTATTATGTATCAATGACGATATACAAAAGGGGGTGATAAGAGGACAACGGGTGTGATAAGCTTGTGTTATTTGGTCAGCTGCCATATTTTCCCATGGGGAAGTGCCACAGTGCGCTGTAGCCTGCGAGTGACCTCACAAAGTTTATTTTCAAATGACAGAAATGAGCAATCAGGTCATGGTTCATCGATAGCATATTACATATTAGTTAATATTTCCATGGACGACTATGAAGATAGTGTTGTCAACAAATCTATGAAGCCATCAAAGCTGCAGCATCACTTGGAGACAGCCCACAGGCACTTGAAAGAAAAAAATTGAAGCTACTAATCTTAAACATATCAACGGTCAACAGACATGGAAGAAACAATCTGCTAAATATGTTGAGCTATAGCTTTGAAAGCCTCATATCAAGTTGCATAGAAGGCTATGGGTCCCTGCTTCGTCTCTGTCAGCTAAACTTAAGGGTCCTTGGAAAAATGTAGACCCCTTAACCAATAAATAATGGTGGAATTACTCCACAAACATTTCATTTAAATTGTACAGTTATAAAACAATTATAAAATAAAATAAATACTTTGATAAATAAGAATATTGATTGGGCAATAAGGTACAGCCAGGGTGTTTCTCGGGGGATACGGGAATACGGGAAAGAGCATGGCAATAACATGTGTTCTCCTCTGTGGCCCGCTGGGACAACAGAGGAGAACGAACATTGGCAATAATAACCCGATCATAATTAGAGACAGTGAGAATGAGATAATGGAAAATAACTACTAATGAGAGCAGGTGGGGAAACAGAAAGATATATATGGATTGGGGATAGGGAGAGGTTCAGAGATTATCGCATTGACATTGTTTGCTGTATTGCTGGAGCTTGCTAACTGCAATAAACCCTTTGCTGTTATACTTACTTCAAGTTTGAGAGTGCCTTCATTCTACCAATCCACCTTAGTATTGAAGACCAAAGGACCCCTTTTAAACCTCACACATGTGAGCTCTGATATGGGGGTCAATTATAACATTTAACTTTAGTTCAATTCATCCCCAGCTATCCTGTGGATTGAGTGGGGATGATGAAGGAGTGTAAGGACGTGTGAGTGCTTGATAGAAATGGTTGCTTCCCAGTCTCTAAAAAGACTCAAGTATTCATTTTACTTGGCCTGGGCAATTGGGCAACCGTTTTAATCATTAAAATAAGCATCCTCTGAAAATGCACGTGGCCCACCCAGCTGACCACTTAGATGGGTGGGCTGCAAACGCGTCGGAGAACATGTTTGGAAGCGCTGACGGACACACATGCCTCTCCTTGCCTGATTCATTTTTCACTCGTCCTGCAGGTACAGTGGGAGGTCAGACTGTGGCTGTACCTATGAGGCGACTGTCTGTCTGTTGGATGAGAACCAGGAAGTGCTGCAAGAGTTTAAGCCGGACCCGGTTACCCTGGACCCTGACTGTGATGACTTTGACTGCTCATGGAAGCAGGTACACAGTGAGAGGCAGACCAAGGCACAGACAAGTTGTTCAGCCCTGGCATGAAGCTTGTATATGGTTACCTTTTTTTACCTAGTTTTAATTTGACCCTTTAGTTTAGCCTAGTTGGGTGAGTCCCATGTCATTTTTTGATTGCCTATGCTGTTTTTATGCCTGTTTTTAAACCCTGTTGCACTTTGTGATTTGCAAGAGCGTAAAGTGCGTCATAATTAAAATGTATTATTATTATTACCTTGATGGCAGTTTGACAGTCACTTCTGTTCTTTGACCTCCAGGTGAGCCACACATTCACAGAGTATGGCCCTGGGCTACGATTCATCTCCTTTGAGCACGGAGGACAGGACACCAAGTACTGGGACGGGTGGTTTGGAGTGAGAGTCACCGGAAGCACCGTTACCATCGAGGTTGATGCCTGAAGCAAGACATGGGGAAGTACAGTAGAGGACATTTATTTGTATGGTGAGGGAGGAGAACTGGCAGAGGGTCGGGTGTAGAACAAAGAGGGGAGTTTAGTTGTGGAGGAAGGGGGAGGGATGATGCTGCACAAAGGATAGAATGAAGAGGTTGCTAATGGACACAAGCTTAAAAGGTAGGAGATGGGATTTTTATTAAAAGGTTGGCTGATATGAGCAAAATTGAAGAGCGTCTCTTAGAGGACTAGTTATGCTGTGTTCCTAGCTACAGTAGGTTGCACCACTCAGTGTCATGCAGTGGCTGTATCTATGCTGAGTAAACAGAGCTGCTGCTATAATTTAAAGGATCAGTCAAATGACATGCTTTGTCTGGGTGTAGTAATGCTACAAAAACTACTAGTGAACTACTGTGGTATCACCCTGGCTTTATTAACGTCTATGGCCTCTAAACTACTGCTTGAAATGCAATGATTACTACTAACAACTCCCTCTGCTCAGTGACAAGTCAAGGCATTACATTGTTTTGTTTGGTGGACAGGGATCATCTCTTCGGAATCGGAAGCAATCACGTGTTTTATAACGACCAAATAATAAACTATGCATACATTGTATTATCATCAGTCAAGGAATTGCTTGTTTTTGTTTAACTACAGTGTGGTCACAAATCTCTTTCTTAAGGGAGACTATGCCAATGAATATGGTGGCACCAAAAACAACCAAAGTTTCAAACATTATAAACACCATTTACGGCATTTGTTTGACTTTGGCATTGACCTCAGTGATGTACTGTATTGGGTTCTACCCTAGCAGCATATCAGGTGGATGGAAATCAGAAACGGTAGATTAGATTTCAATCACTGAAAAAAAATAGTGTGAAATGCCACAATAAATGTATGTAGCATAATATGCCATACAGTATTATACATTATAACGACTGTATATAACTACGTATCAACCACATATCACTTATTTCCTGCTTGTATAAAACTAGAACTAATTAACAAAGTGGCTTGACTCAAGTACACAGACTATTGATGAACTACACACACTAGCAATAATAATAACCAATACAAGCAAGGGTAGGATCATAGACTGGAATTCCACTGCACCTAACAACCCTACAGAAATGGAAGACAGCAAGACCATGTCATACAAACGTGATCCAATTCTAAAGGAATTTGGAGCGTGCATGTATTTTCAGATCTCTATAAATGCTCTGTTTGTCTAAAAGAACAGGAAAACAGGATTCATCGAAAAAAGAAGGGAAAAAAATCCGACACCCTGAGACCGAAGTATTTCTACAAGATGAAGACACATTTTGTGTATGAAGTGAGAACACATCTTACTTGTGGTGTAAATGCTCTCGAACAACCATATTTAAGTGGCTTAAATACAGACGAGCTGCTACAGTCTCCCAGTAGAATATTTTAAGTTTAATAAATCAATGTATAAAAAAAATAAAAAATGAAGTTACAAACTTGACATTTGAGTCCAATATGACCTTCTTCTGATGGTCATATTGGACAAAAACTGTGTTATGAACTTTCTTTTTTTTACTACATGTATCTACTTTTATTTTAGGCAGTCATCTTTTACATATTGCAATTCTACATATTTCATTTATTATAATAATTTAAACTTTGAACAGTGTGAGTTGATTGTTGTTATGAAATGGTGAAACAAATTTCTGAAATAGACCGACGGTCTACTTCCGAGGCCAACATGTGGTACTTGTGCATCACTTATCACCAGGAAAGAAAACACACCCAGGCGTTTAAAAATCTCCAGTATCTTTACTAATTTGAAAACAAAATTAAATAACTAATTGAAATTAAATGGAATGAAATACAGTATTCAGCCAATTAGAACAGCTATCAGCCATCACACATCAATATAAATAGTTTAGGTTCCAAAGCCTGTAACAGTAATATGCAACATTAAATAAAAAATGCATCCATTTGGCGGTGTATACAATGTCTTAAACAAAGTAGATTTCAATGTGACCACCTTAAACACATTATGGAAATTGACTTTTTAGCAAAATATCTCTGATGACTGTGGGGAGAGGTAGTCATCAGAGGAGTAGTAGTAATAGAAAAGTGGGTCTGGAGCCTGGAGGGTTTGTTGGTTCGAATCCTTGGACGAGGTGAGAAGCGATTCTTGGGGGGAAAAAGTGAGCTTCTCTCCGCACTTTCTATAAATTACAACTTAATTCCAAAGAACTCTTGTACAATGCAATTAAAAGTAATATTTCACTGAATACTCACTCCACTGTCAAATTGATTGTACAGATCGATACAAAAGGTTTTTGATTGCATGCAATACAACGGAATAGAGTTTAACATTTTCTGTCCAATTCTGAACATGGTGCTGTGGTCTGATCCTACAATACCCATAATTCACTGCAAAGCCTTGGTTCTCAAGGCCATCGCCCCTAGTAGCAGAGGGCTTGATTTAGTGTTTTACATACAAGCTACATCACCCCAGCAATCAATCTGTGGTGCTTTTGATGTGTTGCCTTGGATACAGATATGGCACTGGTAGCACCATGTATTGATCATTACTTGCTACTGATAAAGACACTGTGATAAGGCTGTAAAATAGTGGTGTATTCACTTCTCTTGTCAAAACATTGGGCTTCTTCCACAGGTTCACATGTAAACATATCTGAATAGGTTCATATTTTGTAAAAGTTACAAAAATATCAGCCAATGAAGAAATGTCAGTGATATAACGCATCTCTTGCAGGAGGTAAGCAATGTTCTCCCTTTTGTTCATTGTATTTACCTACACATGCTGGTCTTATGGCTCACAATAACAGTCTACCCTCACACATTCAGCCAGAGAATGGACTCAGTGTGTCCAGTCTGTAACACAATCAGTTGCACAATAATAGCCTTGGTGAGCAAAGTCTGTAATAAAGAGAAATCTACAGAACATTTTGTTTCAGTCTTCAGAGAAAAGGACGGGACAGTATTGGGTTTTGTGATAGATGTGCACACACCCACACACACATGTTAGTGAGGGATGCCCTGCGAGAGGCAGAGGCAAAAGACACAGATGGTCTCATTCTCCTTGGGATTGCATCTGTTTACAGAAGGCCTCAAACTGTTGCTGCTCCAGCTCCGTCATCATTTTGTTCAGGGCATAAATCTAAAAGAAAAGAGAAAGTCAACACAGTTACAATTACATTTACAATTTAGTCATTTGGTGCTCTGGTGCTCTCAGATTGCTACTATCCGGTTGATGATAGAGGACTGAGAAGAGATATCGCACCAGAGTGGTTGTTAGAATTTTATCATTGCGTACAACAAATCCTTAAAAGATGAACACACATGGAACAGTTGGCTCACCTCTGCCCTCTGTCGCTGTTTGAGCTCCTGCTGAGCAGATTTCTGCTTTGCCCTGTCACCTCTGGTAGGAGTAGAGTTCAACTTTTGCTTGTCTTTACGACAGGCTGGCTCCATGGCTGTTTTACACCGAACCCACCCTGAAAAAAAGATTAAGAATAGATCATCTCAAGACAACTGCCAGTGACTTTCACATATTGACACGATAAATGTTCAATACTCTAGTTACAAATATGGATGATAATGACGATAAGGCTTTAGAATTTTAACCAATTAACATGTTGAAATGAAGCCTATCAACAGAACCTAGTAAGATCACTTTTGAGCGTGATTAGCATAACCTAAATTCTAAAACCAGACAACCACTCTCTTAGAAACGCTGAGGTTTCCTTCTGCCACTGTGAGTTAATAATTAATTAATAAGTGTTATATACTTATTGCGAGTGCTGATGACTTTATTTGTGCTATTTTTGTGCCTTAATTGGTCGGCACCCATCATACTTTGAAGACCTTTCAGTTGAGCATGCCAGGTCCCTTGTTTCTTGACTTATCAGGAGGGAAAAGCAAAACAACCTATATATTCTTGATGGATTGAATACATAGGACCACATTGGAAACAAGCCCTCAGGGATTTTTGTGTTATCCTTTTAGCATCATTGTTTAATCGTACCACTGTACTTTTTGCAAACTGTTAATAAAGTATTCAACCAAAAAAGCCTGTGGTTCAGCAAGGGATAAATGAGGATAATTGTGCAGAAAAGCACACTTTATTCTATGAAGGCAATCAGGCAGGTACTCGGGCACTGGTTTGCTTCATTTGTGCTCGTGCCTGACAGGGGGTCAACACAAATGGTTGTGTAAGAATGTCTGATATCTTTAAATAAGATTATACAATATATTATGGAGTGAATGACATAGTATCAGAGACCATGAGTCCATGACAATGTCACTAGAGAAAATAGAATCCACATATGAGGAGTGCTATATACCACACCTTATTTCTTTGCTTCTACCCTGTGAAAAGTCTGGTGACGCGAGGTTACCTCTGCCCTTGTTGCCTGTTTAGATTATAGATATTAGTTGTTATTTATAATTTAGATAGATGCTTTGTTTACTTGTTCACATGCTAAAGTATGTTACTTGGAGGTTGTTTACACCAATGCTATGATGCCATTCAGGTGATAGATTATTTGTCTACCTGCTTATCCTAGTTACTTTGCAGCACATACCTTAGCACTTGAATTATTACGTTGAGGTTAGGGTTAGCTAACCCTTGAAACAAAAAAAAAGGCATGGGTTTCCGAGGCTAGCTAACCCTAACCTGGACGAGAGGTCCGCCGGGGACCCCGTCCCCTAGCTCTGGTCCATAACGTTAGAACTCCTAACGCTATGGAACAGAGCCAGGGACCCCCATGTGGTCCTCATGCAGCTAAATTATTCATAGTTAGTTGGTTCCATTTGTACGATCTACAGGACCACAATGGAAATAAGCCCTCAGGGCTTTTTGTGTTATCCTTTTTAGCACCATGGCATAATAGTACTGACTGTACACTTTTGCAAATCTGTTAATAAAGTATTCAATCAATCACTCAATCAATCAATCTCAGAGTTAAATCAAGCAGTGTAGATTGGGGTCCCAGAGTCAGTATGGGTCCCTGAAATGATAAAGGTTGAGAAACACTGGACTTGGACTTGCACTTTATTAGCCCTAAAATGGCTTAGCCGCCAGCAACTTAGGATGCTATAATGCTTATAAAGCTAGCATTATAGCATGTAGAATGGGTGATATGCCCATACATTGTATGGAATGCAGCCATTCTAGTCAAGGCAGTCACCTTTATTTGTATAGCACATTTAAAAACAACAGAAGTTGACCCAAAGTGCTTTTCATTCAAAAATAACAAAGACCTCATAAAATACTACATGGTAAAAGAAACACAAAAGCAATACCTCATACAAGGCACATCATAATTAAAAGAACATAAAAAGCAATACAATTTAAACACAAAAGTTAAAATAAATACAATACCATTCTAGTGCTATAAGAGTTGGTAAGTCACCCACTCACCCTGGATAAGTTCATAAGAGTGTCTGCTAAATGTCTCTAAAGGTTGGAAATGGATAGTATTATTGGGAGTGTCCAACCATATATTAATGATATCATGGGTGAGGTCTGGGAGATATTATTATTTACACATTATATAATCACAATAATACGGACGAGCTCTAATCTGCATAATGCACTTTAATCGTAATGCAGACTAGTTAGCTTAGCAAGCTAACGTTAGCCTTACACGTTATGATGAAGCACTTCATCTCTAGACTTGTTAAATATGTGACATTTATTATTAGGAAACAGCTCACCTGTAGATCTATTAACCGTCTGAAAACACAAAGTAACAACAGGGTTGATGAAAAGCCAGGAAAGTTGGCTGTCACGATTTGACAGCTGGTCTAAACAGCTGTTGTGATGATGGAGGCGTTAGCAGTAGCGTTGCCAGGTTTTGCGAGAGGAATAAGTAACCAGGTCTATGAAAACAAGCCCAA
>NC_139944.1:35601602-35614102 GCF_963454915.1 Gymnoscopelus microlampas
ACAGGAAATGGTGGAGGAGTGGAGATGTGTGTGTGTGTGTGTGTGGGGGGGGGGGGGGGGTGTTGATGATGACGAAGGTGCTGTTGGTGGATGAGGATGAGGGCGAACAGTGTATCCTTTAAGACCATGTGAGACAGCAACACGGTCAGTGTTTGGCCTGGCCAGCTCCTCGGGACTGGCCGTTTGTGCGTGCGTGCGTGCGTACGTGCGTGTGTCCATTTACCTTCTCATTCTCTCACTATCTGTCTCTGTCTCTCTTTCATTCTGAGCCTTTTCTACCTCCTTCCGTCTTTCAATTCAATGTAATCCTTTTCAGTTCAGTACAATTCAATAAAACTCAAATAAGTGAGCGTTCTGTCTCTCTCTGACCCCCCCCCCCCCCTTCTCTCTCTCTCTCTCTGTCTTTCTCTGTCCCAGGAGCTGCTTCTCATTAAGTGTGTTTGTTTTGGCTGGCACACGGTGGCACTTACCAGTAACACAGGCACACGTGTACGGGACCATCATACAGTTGCAGTGCACACACCACACGTGTGCAGTGACACACACACACACACACACACACACACACACACACACACACTGACATGCACTTTCTGTTTGTTTTGGCAGTGACCAGGTGCCACTTAGCAGAGCCTCTAAACGCCAGCGATCAACCTAACACACTGCCATGTTTACATTTGCCGAGCGAACACACTCGCACACACACACACACACACACACACACACACACACACACACACACACACACAGATTATTAAAAACTGTTACAAAGAAAATAATATCATAACATTATTTTTAAATCTACAATTTGGATTATCTGTTGATTATGAGAACACAATGTTGAACTCTAACCGTCTTAGTGGACATAACACCGTGATTCATTTGACTAATTATGACTTCACAAGATGGCAGAAATAACCAACATACTGTTTATTGTTTGTCGGACTATTAGAGGGTGGCTCAGCGGTTTAGACTTTAAACATACTCTACAGATTTGTGACCAAACGTCATGAGTTCAGTTGTGGCAACAGTCAATAGTGTCCATGTTTGTGCAGCCATGTGCTGCTGTATTGAGGTGTGCTTGAGTAAGACAACCCCTAGACTGCTCTGGGTAAGAGAGTCTGCTAAGCACAAATAATATGTTGTATAAGTTGTATATTTCATGCAGTGATGATTAAGCATTACTGTAGATGGATTAACGACTGCATCATTTATATCCCATGTTCCACCTAGGAGGAAAATAGAGACAACCTGAATAGGAATCCCTGGGATAACACATACGCAACCAACTTCGGCCCCACTCTGAGAACCACTGATGTAGATGGTGGCGTGCTCTCTACTTGGCATCCTGTAGTCCACAATCAACACCTTGGTCTTCTTGACTGTTCTCATGACCCCATTGTATCAGTGACCTCGTCCCGTCTCTTCATCGTTGACGTCAACATACTTGATGATGTGCGTGCACGGCTACGCAGTTCTCAGCACGCAGCCCTGTTGTTGAGGGTCAGTGAGTCTGATGTGATGCTGCCCATTTTCACCACCTGGCGATGGCCCGACAGGAAGTCCAGCATCCAGCTGTACACGGTCAGGTGCGGGCCAAGATCTCTGAGCTTAGTGTCGAGCTTGGCAGGAACTATAGTGTTGAATGCAGAGCGAGCTGTATGTAGTCGACAAACAACAATTGTCCACAGCTGTTCCTCGCCTCTAGGTGAGAAAGGGCTGCGTGAAGAGCCTTGACATTTGCATGGTCTGTGGATCTATTTTGAAGGTATGCAAATTGCCATGGGTCCAGTGTGGCAGGCAGCATGGAACAAATTGAGTCACACACACACACACACACACACACACACACACACACACACACACACACACACACACACACAGACAGACAGACAGACACACACACGCACGCATTTACTCAGGCGAGACACGCACGTACACGCGCGCACACACACATTCACATATATGCACACAGCCACATATTCACACACAGTGCCAGTCTTCCATGTGTTTATGTTATGCTGAACACTGACACCCGTTTAGTTTAGATAGAATCGATAATTCCCCTAAAAGAGCATGTGACAGCAGCTAGGCTACATTTTGCCCACAACCGGCCAAGCCAAGAGAAAAACACACGCCACACACCCATTAGACTCCCCCCAACACACTCCCCACACTGTACACACGCTGAACACACAGCGCAGGAAACAAACGCAGCGTTCTCTTCTCTCACCGAGTGTAATTTGGACCCTAACCCTCCCAATTTTCTGTCTGGGACAGTCTGTGGACGGGGCTGTGGAGAGCAGCTAGCTTACAGGCCTGTTAGGCTTAGGTTTCTCTGCCTGTTTCCCTACACACAGCAGGAATGTGATAAACAATACACACATTCTTGCAATCTGGCTCGCACACACACACAAACACATACACATGCATGGACTCAAGAGGACGCACGCACGCACGCACATACATACACAAATACAGACACATACATACAGTATACATGTACACACTTAATTGGCTGCTTCGCCAGTAGTATTGAAAGCAGAGCCCCATGGACTCACTCTCTCTCTCTCACACACACACACACACACACACACACACACACACACACACACACACACACACACACACACACACACACACACAAGAGAACACACGTTCAATTCAGTGAGAAATCAGCAGAGCAGTGTTTCCCAATAGATGGACCAGGCATACAGAAACCTTGTGGTCAAAATGTTACGGAATGAGGTTGGATCATGACCAACAACAGTCACTGCCTTTCTTTGGAATATAAATGTGAAACCTTTGCGCTCATTTACAGGACGAATAGTCACAGCAGAACTATTTGACTGTAAGGACACAGTACATGAACGTTCAGAGCATAGCCAGTATTCTGACAAGGATGGTACAATGAAAATGAAAACAGATACACATGCTGTGTTGATGTGTGGATTGTCCGGGGCCATCTAGACCAAAAGTGGCTGGTGGAATGTAGGATGAATGCAAACCCACGTCCCATCCACAATCTCTGATGATTTCGCCTGAAACGTCACCTGCAGGTGTCGTAAATATTTTGACTTCAAATATTGAGTATTTCATGGTTTGGACGAACTTCACATTGCCGTGCTTGACTGCTTGTCATAAGACCAGGTTGGATGCATCAGTGTCCATTGTACATTTACATTTGTTCTTAATAAAGACAATATTAATGATCGTGATCATCATCATAACTCATTTTCATATTCATCCCAGAGGAGAGTGTGGAACAGTGTTGGCTAATACCGATCGTTCAGATGTTGATGTTGCTTTTGTTCATGGTTATAGTTTGTATTAGACAGCTTCCATCCCTTGGTTCCCCATGGACCTGGTCTGAAAGAGGGGGAGAGGGATCACTAATCTTTTTTGTCTTTTTTGTTTTTCTCTCCAGTTTAGTCATCAGTAATTCCCCCCATGTGTACTGTACGGTCCCTGTTGCTGCCAAAACCTACTGTTGGCCTGGAGAGTGTGTACTGTAGACAACCACTTGCCTCCTCATGGTACACATGGAGTCGCCAGCCGTTTCTTTTCTCCTTGACAGCGGGGAGTTTAACCGACAACGCTCGCAAAGGTTCATGCTACCGTCCTCCAGATCCGTTCCCTGCTGAACAGGCCTCTATGCCACCCAGAAGAACCCCATCACTGATATTCAGTAAGGTCTTAACCCCTTGATGGGCATATATACCACATAGAGTAGTACAGACCTACAGTAAAGTGTCATGGGTTCTCATAACAGCCCCCCCGCCTTTTCCCTGTCAGCCTTAGATGAACTGTTCAATAAAGAAGTATAGAGACAAATAGCCCCCAGTACATCTCTTCTGACACAGAGAGCACTGAAGCTTGCTCGCTGAAAAAAGGGGCAGAAAAAGGAGGTGCCCAGCGGAGGGAAAATAACATTTCCTGCTTCTCCCAGCAGATGGCTGCTCAGGTGGCTCAGGTGAGCTCAAGGCCGTATCTGCAATGTTTGGTGAACAACACCACTGCACGACAGAGTTGAAAGTATAAGCATGATTGAGCTATGATTATTGCTTGTTTGCTGAACTGTGTGAGTGAGAGTGTCCCCTGAACTGGACCCTGTGTCCAGGCTGTGTGAGGACTGAGGTGTCAGGTCAGAGGGTTAGCATTTCTGTGGGACGGCTGAGGACGCTGTTCTGCCCAGCCGGACACAGCTGTCCAAACACACGCACGTACGCACGCACGCACGCACGCTTGCACGCAGACTCATGCGCACGCAGACTCATGCAAACGCACACGCACACGCACACGCACACACACACACACACACACACACACACACACACACACACACACACACACACACACACACACACGTACACACACACTGAGTGCTCGTATGTGCGTGTGTGACAACCAGGTGTCTTGGTATGAATAAGCGCAGTGTGTCACACCTGGATGTGTACACACACTCACACGCGCGCACATGCACGCGCCCCCCCCACACACACACACACACACACACACACACACACACACACACACACACACACACACACATAATGAAATGTATGTAATGAAGGCATAACTTGTAACTTGCCATTTACTACAGTTCTGCATGAAGTGAAGCTAAACGTGTGCGTGCGCGTGTGCGTGCGCGCACACGAGGGCTCTTGCAGAGGCACTGTCTGCCTGGAGATACACCAGGAGTTGCACTAAATGGAGCTGGCAGCACACAGAAATGTGTGTGTGTGTGTGTGTGTGTGTGTGTGTGTGTGTGTGTGTGTGTGTGTGTGTGTGTGTGTGTGTGTGTGTGTGTGTGTAATTCAGCAGGGCAGTCAGAGTGTGTCTGTGTGTTGACTTAGTGAGATTGGCAGCTAGGTCTCCAGGGAACCTGGGTTAGCCAGCGCTGGAGCACTGTTAAAACCAAACACACCTAATTGAGGAGGACGCTTACAGGCTTGCTTCTGTGTGTGTGTGTGTGTGTGTGTGTGTGTGTGTGTGTGTGTGTGTGTGTGTGTGTGTGTGTGTGTGTGTGTGTGTGTGTGTGTGTGTGTGTGTGTGTGTGTGTGAGTGCTCGCGCGCGTGCACGTGTGTGCGTACAGTACAGCACATTACCATAAGACCACTGCTGACTTGGTACATCTGACTCACACAGTAAAATCCAGTTAATTTACAGTTATAAATGGACCCAAATGGTCCCATAAGGATGCAAAACCCAGTCACATGGCATGCGTGCATGTGTGTGTGTGTGTGTGTGTGTGTGTGTGTGTGTGTGTGTGTGTGTGAGAGAGAGAGAGAGAGAGAGAGAGCGTCTTATCCACAGGCTTGTGATGCCGTGCAGAGGGGCAGGTGTTGTAGGGCCGCCTTGCTCTCTGAGCTGCATACGATGCGGGCACCGTTAAGCGCCCGACTCAGCTCCCTGGACGCCTCCGTGGCCGATTACGCCAGTAGGGTTTACTTAAGGCTGGGAGCGTGACGGCTCCTGGAATGCCTCTCCTCCCTACCCACAGAGGACGCGACATGGGTCACACCACTGCTCCAGTTCCACAGGCCTAGGCAGCGCAGCCCTGCCAGGAGACATGCAATGGGCCGTGGATCAGAGCATGCACATGTTCCGCCCTTGGTTACAGATGTTGCCACATGCAAAATGTCATCAGTGTCATGCAGAAGAAGTGTCTGTCTCCAATTTGGACATTTTGCATTGATTTGATTGTTTGAGGGGCGGATTGCAACTGACACAAAGTCAGTTGTAACTGACAACTGACTTTGTGTCTCGCATGTGGAGAAAAATGTTTCCATTCTAATTGTTAGTCTCATCCATTTATTGTCAACTAATTCATCACAATACAAATGACTGTTCTGTGTCTTCAACGCCTCCCTTGACCAACAACATCTCTGCGTCCCTCAATACCTCCATTCCTTCAGTCTCAGAACATGCCTGCTACAGTTGGGGACATCTGTCCATAGCGCCGTCCCATTCGTGGCTGCCACCAGCTGTATTTATTTCCTGGCTGGAGGCATGGAGCCAATAGAGATTCCAGCCGGATATCAAGGCTTTGGACATGCTGTTTATCTGTCCCCACTTGTCTTTGAAGTCAGTCATTCATTACTTGTTAATCCATTCTTCCAAGGAAGAATAGATGGAATATGGGTTTTGTTTATCTATGCAGTGCTGTGAACTGCATGCAAATAAAATGGTTATTCATTGGTAAAGAAGAAAACGTAAAAAAAGAAGAAAACAGTTAAATAAGTAAACTAAGTAAAATTAACTATAAGTAAAATTAAATGACCAAGCATTAATGGGCAGTTTTAAGAGGCCCATATTATTGTATGTCCGTTATAAAAAGTAGCTGATTCCTCTATCAGTGACTCTGCATTTCAGAGATACTTTCTAGGTTGGTTGTTGTGTGGTTGTGATGATTTTAATGTTTCACTGTGCCATGAAAGAAACCAGAGAACAGATCAAAATGTAAGGTGAGTAGGATCCATTAAGCAAATTGACTGACACAAATGGATTGACGTCGGAAAGTGTTTGAGTGTGAACCGACGCCCATGCACAGGCCTTTCGTGCGAGACAAGTGCATCCATCCCTCATCGCATCAATCTTGAATCTGAAATTCATAAGCATAAACTGCAGAGAGACAGAGAGAGGGGGGGAATGAGAGATGGAGATAGGAAGAGATTGTGGACAAATTAGAGAAGCGCTGGTATGAATTATTGCCCTGAACCCCGTAGTGTTACGCTCCATCAACAGGAGATAAGAGCTCTCAGATCTCTTCTCATCTCCACCAACCGTACTGTAGTGTAGGTGGTTGCAACGCGGGACTATGGCTGCTTGCTTCCTTTAGGGTGGGGATGGTGGTGGGGAGACTACAACACCGACATGCTACGGAAAAACACACCCATTTTTAAATCCTTCAGCAAGTTCTGTAACCTACTTTACTGACTTTACTACTACTTATGCATATCGCTCCTTTTCATGGAGCATAGGCCGTTGACTACAGTCCACCAGAGTCCTCTATCCTGGGCCCTCTTTTCCAGCTCTTTCCATGTCAGTCCACACTGCTTGATGTCAGTCTCAAGGTCCCTGCGCCAGGTGTTCTTTGGCCTTCCCCTCTTTCTTCCATCTAAGGGCTTGTCTCATGATGCTGATAATGGGCTTCCGGATCGTGTGGCCAATCCGTCCCCACCTTCTTCTCTTAATCTGTAACCTACTACATACTATAGCCTTGACCAGCTGATAACACAATATACGAGGGTGTGTCCTCCTACTACTCAAACCATCATAGACCTAATTTTGACCTCAGACCAGTCCATAATCTCAATAACGTCATTGAGTTCAATTTAAGTGACCCTAATATTTCAACCAATTTCAGAATCATTAACAGAGTCATCTAGTTTAGTTTCAGAAGGAGAGAATTCCCGCCTTTGCCAAACATAAATCTGATTTCAGTCAGCTGTTAATGTCTTCTGTTGAGTGAAAGTCCTTTCTACTGTCTACAGGAAGTGGTGGTGGTGGTGATGGGGGCGTGTGGACGTCGATCTCTGACCTTGGGATGGGGGAGGGGGAGGATGCGGAGTGTCGAATCCCGGGACTGTTGGGAATTGTTTTCGTGGAAAGCGGCCTTGTTTCACCGAGTGACGTCTGGATTTCCCCCAAAATTTGGTCAATTCACCAGGCAGAGTATCCATCGGAGTATCCAACGGCATCAGGTGGGAAGGTTTGTGCCCAAACGTTGTTGCTATGAGGCTGATTTGTACCAGGGTTCGGTGTAGAAATCCAGCACGGTTGTAGTTGAATCCTGGTGTCTGGGAGGTATCGCTAGCATTGCTAGCCAGTACAGCTAAGCTGCTAGCCTCCAGGGTCCAGGATTTGCTGCTGTTGTTAGCCCTGCTAGCTGGGATGCTAATGGACTCTACACGTGATATTTGGGCTTTGTCCACCAGCGATGGGACCTGGGTTGGGACAGAAGTAAATTCATTCATGTATTGTAATAGACTTTATCATCCTGCTGTCTGGCTGAGTCAGTTCGTTTTTCTTTGCAGTACAGAGCTCGACGTTGAGCGTCCTCTCTCCATAGCAACTGTCTCCATGATCCACACATCAAGACAGACACACAGACAGACTGATAGCCAATCAATGAGAGGTTTAAGGGACGAGGTAAGTGCACGCAGTGATGTGTATGAGAGACAGAGAAGGAGAGAGAGCATTAGAGACAGACAGACAGACTGTGTGTGTGTGTGTGTGTGTGTGTGTGTGTGTGTGTGTGTGTGTGTGTGTGTGTGTGTGTGTGTGTGTGTGTGTGTGTGCGTGTGTGTGCGTGCGCGTGTGTGTACAAGTACTGGCGCAAGCGCACTCCCACAGCTGCTTGTCATTACAACCTTAGCACGCATGGCCACCTGTTCTGAATAAACTGTAGGAGCCCCCCCACCCCAACCCCTTTCCTCTAGTCTCCCGTGTATTAATCATGTAGCTTATAGTAAGGTGATATTCTCCACAATAGGCCACGTCCCCCTGCCCTCCTCAACAGATTGTAAAGCATCAGATGGGTGTGATAATACACGCCAGGCCGGAAGGGGGGCTTTCCACCTCTCCTTTCATCGCTCATTTCCTCCAAACATCAGTGGAGGGAACGCACACCGAGAGTAGGATTCTGGGGCCCAGGGACAGCAATGGCGCCGTCCGTTTCCCCGGACTGCCCAGTTGACAGGAGGTGGGCGCTAAGGCCTCAGAAAAGCATTTATTGCGTTTAGTTAATTATAATGATATAATAATTTTAGCAATATTGAAGATTATCTTTATTGTATTTTCGCTTTAATAGATAGTAGCCTTACTAGGCTACAAGCCTACAGTAGAGGGATAAGACTGAAGGGTCCAGCCAGAGATCAGAATGTCACTGTACAGCCTGTGCCCTTGTGGAATGCACGCTAAGACACTGGGCCTGCAGGCCGTCCCGTGCAACCACATTTAAGGCCTTCATTTTATCCCTTTGTCTTCCTCCTCCATTGTCGTTTTGTCGATGCCTTATTCTTTGCATTCAGGCACAAGCCCCCCCCACACACACACCCCCCTACCCCTAAAATGTTACCACCACCCCCACCCCAACCGACCAGACCTTCACGCCGCACATCTGCTTCTGATAGTGAAGCCTTTTTGTTGAATCCAAGCCTGGCCCTCTCGTCCCACTGCGATTGGCTGCCTTCCTCCATGCTATAATATTTACACTGTTAAATAATGGATGGAGAGCCCGGCTCGCTCGGGCCCAGCTGCCGAGCCGCTGTGTGTGGGTGCGAACGGCGGGGAGCGTTCAAGAGAGCAGTGTGATGAAGTGTCCGCCATACATTGTGGAGTCAGCAAGCAATGTTTACTCATGAGGGCAAGACACAATGGCTTGTCTGTAGGCTATACAGTGTCCGGAATGAACCCTTTCACTTATACTGTAGGTCCGTCCTACTGCAGATATGTCCGCCACAGTCAAGGCAGAAATTACCTTGCTCTCGTTTTTATCTACCCTCTCTCTCTCTGTCTCTCTCTCTCTCTCTCTCTCTCTCTCTCTCTGTCTCTCTATAGTGACAGGCGAGAGAGAAACTCCATCAGATAAGGGAGGTGCTGGAGCATGTAGTGGGCTATACACTTATACACAGATGAGGGTGTGTGTGTGTGTGTGTGTGTGTGTGTGTGTGTGTGTGTGTGTGTGTGTGTGTGTGTGTGTGTGTGTGTGTGTGTGCGTGTGTGTGTGTGTGTGTGTGTCTCAGTACCTCAGGTGTAGTGCAGTGTGAAGAGAGCACAGCAGCACAGTAGATGACCCAGATAAGAGGATTATTAGTTTATAAAACATCTCCTCACACACAGCTGGGATGGGATCAGGGGGCTTCCAGAGCCTCTGACATTCATCAGCTCTGGGGGTACTGTGATGGATCGTCCCTTTGACGTATAGCCAAGCTAAAGAGACCACACTGCATCATGTATTATCTCCTGTCAGCGCCGAAAGTAGGGTTGGTAGAGCAAAGGATATGAGTATATTGTGTATTTATGGGTAAATGTCGTTGTTATTATGAAACCTATTGCCTTGTAAAATATGAAGACTGTGCAACCTTGAAAAGATTCATTTTGTCACTTCTGCCATTTGCTGCACGGTAAAAAAATAATTTAAGTGGTAGATTTTTACACTCTCACACAGTAAAGGGATTTTACTGCGTGGATTGTATTTGAAGTTAAACTTCCAAACAGACACCCACAGGTCTGCTCTCTGCCTTTGCGTGCGCGTGCGTTTGTGTATGTACTGTATGCCTGTGCAATGTGTATTGTCTAAGGAGCGCTTCATTACGGGTGATTCTATGCCAGCTGAAGTTTAGTATTTCTCGCATGAGGAATACAGTTTCATACTTAAAGCCAATACATCTCAGAGACACGACAGCAGCCCAGAGTTAAACCTGGCCAATGTTATTGTTATTGTTTGGGGGTTTGTTTTATCTATGGTTCTGCTTTAAGGCTCCCTGATGAAGGAGAGAGAAGGATGAGAGAGGCAGAGAGGAGTGTTTCGTGTGAAGAGTGGAAGAGTAGCTGGTTCAGCTGGAGGATGGCCCATTCACTCCACTCCATCCCTCAACACTTATCTCCTCTCCCATCAAAACCTGCTGCTGGCACCACAGTACTGGGAGCTGGCCACTGTGTGCCTGGGTAATGAAGAGCATACAACCCAAGCATGCCTGGGGATAGAAAAGAATATACACCAGGAAGGGAGAGGAGAGGAGAGAAGAGGAGGAGAGGAGAGGAACTGAAACAAAAACTTATGTGTCCTTTCATTATTTGACACACTGGTATGGAAACGATATACTGTAGAGGGCATACATTGTATTTGTTGTATTGCATTTGTATTACAAGTGTAATTTACACTGTATGTATTAGTTAGTGTGTGTGTGTGTGTGTGTGTGTGTGTGTGTGTGTGTGTGTGTGTGTGTGTGTGTGTGTGTGTGTGTGTGTGTGTGTGTGTGTGTGTGTGTGTGTGTGCGTGTGTGCGCGTGCGTGCGTGTGCGTGTGTGTGTGTCAGCTAATGTACTCAATTTGAAGGAGGTGTTGTTTCATTTATCCATGACTGATGTCTGCTGAGTCTGACAAATATGTCAACTATATTGTATGTAACAATGTTCTGCCGTCGAGGCACTTTGTAACTGGATGTTTTCTTATTGTCTGACTGCACTGGTCTGGCAGTGTTTGTCCTTGGTAGTGGTACAAGGCTTTCTTATCTTGTACATCTGTTTATGTAGACAAAGATAAATATTTCAAATGCGTGCGTATGCGTGTGCGTGTGCGTGACGAAGAACGCCCGCACAGAAGAAGTTTGTCTATTGTCAATTAGTCATGCTTCTGTGATTCGAAATATTTATTTGTCCACATAAACAGATGTACATGATGTACCTTGTACAGAGGACAAACACTGCCAGTGCAGTCAGAGAATAAGAAAACATCCAGTTACAAAGTGCCTCGACGGCAGAACATTACATACAATATAGTTGACATATTTGTCAGACACAGCAGACATCAGTCAGGCTTGAATTTGGTTCAAGGTTTGAAATCATTTCAATAGTCTACGACAGCAGTTCTCAGCCATTTTTGGATCAGGTCTACTTGAAAATCTCAAAAGTGTTCACGGCCCACCCATCTGACCACTTCATAAAAAATTACAAAAAATGTATGTTGCTATATACTGTACATAGCAACAACTACCCCAAAAGGGATTCCCGGATTGAAAGGTATAGTTACGTATAGGGGTTCCCGGTCTAAATGGGCATGCTGAGCAAAATCAGGGAACACTAAGCCAAACCCCACAAAGTAATGAATGCTCAATGCTCACTGACTTAGCCAAGCGGCATGCTAGGCTAACTCAGAGAGCGCATTACTGAAACCCCCCAAAACAACGGAACCCAATGCCAAGTTTAAATAATACCCGTATCAGTCAGATCTATGTGAAGCAGCAAGCTTGCTGCAGACTTCAAATGTATTCAAAACATTTTGTTTTACAGAATGCAAGCATGCATCCTGAAAGAGGTCATCCTACAATTATGTGAAAAAAAGACCTCAGAAGAAACAAGGCGATAGCTCTTGTTTCATATAGAAAATCCTTCCACTCCTGAGGACGAGATATTGATATCATACCTCTTCCTCAAAACTCTCCTGATGTTTCGTACTGAGGGAGTCTATGCACACTACACAGTATGTTCTGCACATACTCTGTGTGTGTGTGTGTGTGTGTGTGTGTGTGTGTGTGTGTGTGTGTGTGTGTGTGTGTGTGTGTGTGTGTGTGTGTGTGTGCGCGTGTGTGCCTGTGTGCGTGCAAGTGTGTGTGCCTGTTTAGTGTTTATACCTGAGTATGTGCACGTGTGTATGAAATTGTCTGTGTGCTTATGAGGCAGCATGCATGAGGTTTAGAGTATAGTACCAATGTGTGTGTGTGTGTGTGTGTGTGTGTGTGTGTGTGTGTGTGTGTGTGTGTGTGTGTGTGTGT
>NC_139944.1:35619102-35624102 GCF_963454915.1 Gymnoscopelus microlampas
GCATGAATGTGTATGCTTGTGTGTGCCTGTGTGTATTTCTTACAGTATGTGCGTGTCTGTGTGTCAAAGTTTGTGCCCGTGTGTATGATTAAGTGTGTATGCGCACATATGCTTAATGCTTTGCAAGTAAGGCCTCCATTCGATGGACACAAATTGATAGAGAATGGAATCCCCATTCACACATGCATCCCCGGTTCGATCCCCAGCTCAGCCTGGCTTCATGTTGAAGGTACTCTATGTGAAATTGTGAATGAGTGTGTGAATGGATTAATGTAATGCACATTGTAAAGCGCTTTGAAGAAATGTGCTATATAAATGCATCATATACAATTTTACTATCTGCTATAGAAAGTTCAATTTGTAGTCTATGGCGGCTTGATCAGAGAGGGAGGGGGGGGCGAGGGCGGGAGAGAAGGAGAGGGAGGGAGGGAGAGAATGAGGGATAGAGAGAGCAATAACTCTGCCAATGGTGGGCACCTGAATGCACTGAACGCGCAATGTGTCGAGAAGAATAACCAAAGCTCATTTTCTGCTCGTGTGATAATAAAAAATCATGAATCTTGAATCACTCACAAAAACCTGTACTAATCCACACCTATTTGCACCCTTTGATCGCATGCTTTCCAGCACACATATTGTGCACACACACACACACATGCACACGCACACATCTTATCTTCACACTTCTCCCGCAGGATTGATGGTTGGAAACTCTCTTGTCTTCCACAAGGGAATCATAACTCTGGATGCTTCCGCGATTAAGGCCAGGCCAGGCCAGAGAGAGTGCAGGAGAGAAGTGAAACCAAGACAGAGAAAAGAAGGGATATGAAGGAGAAGACAGAGGGAGAACGTTTGGTATCCGTGTTTCTGTTCTGTTTGTATTATTTAACGTAGTTAAATTAGATTAGATTTAAAGCTGGATTTATGTTCCGCCGAGTCCCGTGCCCGAAAATAGCGGATCTACAAGCTCACAATGCGTTGTGATGCCAGTCGTTGTGAGCTTATAGATCTGCTATTCTGGCATACTATGATTAAGCATAAAGGTCATTACACACCGGCGATTATGCGAATATACGCAAAATTCGGACTTGTTCCGAATAAATAAAAGACTCTTTTTCGCTTCACTTTTTCGCTTTTTCGCTCCGTGGAAGCTTGCATTGAGTTTATGCGTTTAAAAAAAAAAACGTATTATTCACATGAAAAAATCGTCCCCGGTGTGTAAGGGCCTTAAGACTGGACATTGATTCATGCTGCACATGTGAAGTCTGCACTTCCTTCAGTTTCTCTGATAGATGCTAGGTTTTCTGCCTACTTTTTGTCCTTTGTAGTCACAAGTTGCTTGTTCTACATCCTCATCCACTTACCCTGTTGTTGTTATTTGACAAATGTTCATGCCGTTTTCTCTGAACTTGCTCCCTCTAGCTCGCTCTGGATGAGAGCGTCTGCTAAACACTTACATTGTTTCACAAGTCCAATCCCTGGATGAGTGTAATCCAAAGTGTGGTTAATTTGACATGCGCAGTGCAGTGAGTGTGAGTTTGCAATGTGTGTGTGTGTGTGTGTGTGTGTGTGTATGTGTATATGGGTGTGTGTGTTTATGCTTATTAGCGTAGGAACAATTTAGTGTGAGTGTATATGTGTGTAATGCCATGTGTGTGCAATATTGTACGTTTATATGCTGTATACATGTGATTGTGAACTGAGTGTAATGTGTCTGTGTGTGTGAGCACTGTATGCATATGTGCATGTGTGTGTATACCTCTGTCAAAGTGTGGTTAATTTGACATGCGCAGTGCAGTGAGTGTGAGTTTGCAATGTGTGTGTGTGTGTGTGTGTGTGTGTGTGTGTGTGTGTGTGTGTGTGTGTGTGTGTGTGTGTGTGTGTGTGTGTGTGTGTGTGTGTGTGTGCGCGCGCGTGTGCATGTGTGCATGTGCGTATGCGTGTGTGACTGTACGGAGGACATTTGTGTTTAATTTGCCGTGGGAGGGAAGGGGACCCAGACTGACTGTGCTGGCTGAGAGGCCTGTCATCACTGAGAGAGGACTGCTCTGCCCCGCTCAGCACCCTCATCTCCGTAATGGCTTCCAGTCGCTCGTAAAGACAGGGGAAAAACACTGAGCCATGGGAAACCAGGACAGGCCAGCAGCCCTTCAACCTCCCTAGATGGCCTGGCTGGCTGGCCACGTCTGCCGCGGTTGAATGGAGCGAGTATGAGTGCATACGCGTGCAAGTGTGTGTGTGTGTGTGTGTGTGTGTGTGTGTGTGTGTGTGTGTGTGTGTGTGTGTGTGTGTGTGTGTGTGTGTGTGTGTGTGTGCGTGCGTGCGTGCGTGCGTGCGTGCGTGCGTGCGTGCGTGCGTGCGTGCGTGCGTGCGTGCGTGCGTGCGTGCGTGCGTGCGTGCGCGTCAGGGTGACTTCATCAGGGTTGGTCCTAGTGTCAACTAATGTATGAGATAAGAGGACAAGGTGTATGCAGAGTTGTTTAAAGAGACCCAAAATTGAGCCCGAGAGACTGGTTTATGTAAAAATACAAATTAATAACTTAGACGAATATTGTGGTGTTTAATATGCTGTGTCTTGACTTGCACAATCTGCATCCCTGCACAGTGGAGTCCTCAGTGTTAATTTATATTTAATGGGTTCATAACCACTGGAACCAAATGATATAAGACTTGTTTTCTTGGACTCTGAAACACTGAAGTTATTGAAATTGATGAACACACCGGCCATTAGTGATGCGCGGGTCGGGTTTTTTCATGACCCGCCCCGCCCCGCCCCGCGACGGAACCCAACCCGCCTCAACCCGCCCCGCGAACCCATATATAAATCTACGGCTCAACCCGCCCCGCGACCTGCGATTTTTTTTTTATTCTGTAAAATCATGGTTAGAAAATAATCCCCAAGTGTATTCAAACAGTTTTATTGTTAATATTCTTATTCTTATTAGGAATAAAGACAAAACAAGAGCATGTTATTATTATTTATTTTTTTTGCGTGTGAGAGCGCGTGACCCGCTCACCCGCAGCCCGCATAATTTTCTCCGAAATTCTGACTCGACCCACCCGCGCCGCGGGTTGACCCGCGGGTCCCGCGGGTTACGGGTCAACCCGCGCATCACTACCGGCCATGTAGCAAACTAATACAGTAGGCCTATAGGCCTATACCTTTGCCTATAATGCTGCTACCAACTGTATTATACTGTACGTATGTAACAATAACCACATTTAAACCACGAAACATGTACTTGGAGTAATGTCATGTTTTGGACTATTTCAGTTATAATGTGATTACGTTGTGGGGAGTGCATATGGCCATGGGCATGTGTAAGCATCATACTTTCCCTGGCCTGTCCATCAGTGTTTTCACTGCTTGTGACATTATATATTGGGTCGTTACATTTTACAGCTAATATCTTAAACTGCATCCAGCGTTCATGTTTTGAGTTTGAGTGCTGTATAAATTATCACTGAGTTCCATGGTGAGTAATAGACCGCACCATGGGATAGTGCTACAGTTCATGACATGAAGGCAATGTTTACTATACTATTTTTTCGATCCAATAGGAAAAAAGAGGCATGTGAAAAGCCATAAATAATCAGTCAATAATCATTGCCAACATTACTTACAGTAATTCAGCCTTCCCCTCACGTGCATGTACGGTAAACTTGTAAACTTTGTACAATCGTCATGAATTAATAAACAGGTACATGTAAACATTGGGGTGTTCTCATTGGAATTCATAATTAATGAATCACATTAATTTACTATTCACCATGAAGGTCAGGCTATAATATAACAATATTCTTCCATTAAAGTTGTTCTTTGCCCTTGATCGTGAGACAGAATCGCACTAACCCATTTTTCACCTAAACCCTCAAGTCTTAGAGTAATGGACTAAACGTGATCAAAACGCGTCGCTTAACACATTTTGATCTTGCCAACTGGTTCCCCCAGAATAGGCATGCTGGAGTTCAAGTGGTTAAAAAACAAACCTTAATTACTGTAATAACCTCTTATTGAAGTTGATAAATATGCTGTACATTTGTCAAATTTACATGTTGGGAAATGTTTTTACCCAGTGCGCCTGACCTCTAACCTGCAGCTGGCAAACAAAACAGACCTGATGAACAGACGCGTGAATTGTGAGTTTAAAAAAACACAATGGTTTGCTTTTGCCTAGATGTCATGCAATTCCTAATGATCTGCAATCAAAATCCCATTCAACTGCTAATCAGGGAGGGCAGTGCATCTACTGTAATGCACTCACATTTAGAAAGACTCTTATAATAGAAAACTCAGTCGACACTATATTTGTGCATGTGTGCATGCGTGTTTGCGTGAGTGTGTGTGTGTGTGTGTGTGTGTGTGTGTGTGTGTGTGTGTGTGTGTGTGTGTGTGTGTGTGTGTGTGGGTGCGTGTGTGTGACTTTGTATACATTCCACGGGGGCACTTAAGTCCTGATCCATGTCAGCAGATTGCTGTTTTATTGGCTGAAGAAATAGCAATGCGGGCCCCGCGGTTCTCTTACCTATGGGTGGCAATTATGCCAACATAAACACCTTTGAAGTGAACGAGAAATCCCAATTTACTAGGGGTACAGGAGTGTGTGTGTGTGTGTGTGTGTGTGTGTGTGTGTGTGTGTGTGTGTGTGTGTGTGTGTGTGTGTGTGTGTGTGTGTGTGTGTGTGTCTGTGTGTGTGTCACACTGTTGCTCAATCCTACAGTAAATTACAAGGATTACTTTGAGGTAAATGCGTCGTCAATCTTGTCTGGTGTGCGATGATATGCTTTAAAATGCACATTTCTATTAGTGAGAAAAGGAAACAAGACATACTAATATTACTAATAATAATACCAATACTATTACGTAACATATCCTCCTGCATAACACGGCAGCCAATTCCAAGCTGAAGAACAGGGGTCCCAATGGTCCCAGCTTGTCTGAAGACCTAAATCACACCATAACAGAAGGTGCATGGTGTAATAAGGGCCTACAATGGTCT
>NC_139944.1:35626602-35634102 GCF_963454915.1 Gymnoscopelus microlampas
AATTCATAAACCCAGGTCTTATACTGTTGTCTTAATACTTGTTGTCTAGGCTTCTGAGCGATCTTCTGTGTTAACTGTAATCACAAACGTATTCACTTACCATTTCCAAACACAGATATAATGCAATGTTGAGTAGGTTCTCATGGCTTTGCTGGCACCTTGTCTACCCAAACCCATGATGGCATTTGTCTTTCTGGTCAGCTTTGGTCTGTCGTCTGCCAGCTAACTCTGGCCTTTAGCCATGCTTTTGTTGAGTACTTTATAACTGTATAATAACTGTAATATTATAACTGTATACCAACAAGTCTCAAGGCCTCACTGTCGGAGCGCCTGCCTTGTTGAATTAACAAAAACGAGCACTGCTCTTCCCCCGCCATCCGTAGAAAAACATTGTAGCCTAACAGTTTGCTTACAAACTCAGCTCAGTTGAGGATGTGATATACTCAAGCAAGGGCATTAATAGGCAAAAGTAACCTAAGCAGTTGCCTAGGGCGCCACTTGCAGGAGGGGCACCAACTATTTATATGATCTGTGTTGCTTGCTGCTATCATGCAGTTTGACGTCTGCCTCCCCTCCGAGCAAAATGTTGAATAATTTCTATTTTTTGGGATCTCGTAAGGCATTAGGTTGCGCTCTAACGCAACTTAGGAATGATCCTAGGTCCCTGTAAAATGGAATGACGGATGTGACATGAGCCCAAAAAAAGTCCCAGCAGATGTCGCTATTTTCCTTCCTGCTGGCTGCAGACGCATTTACACTCCATTCAAGTGAATGTGGTTTTGGCCGGACTTTACACTTAATTTTATTACCTTTTACATTACATTTTAAAATTTTTAAACATTCCAACTAAGTTCTAATATGGCGGATCTGAATTAGCCGAAAAAGTGGCTTCAAAACTGGTCTGTAGAAACCAATGGGTGACGTCACCATTAACTTCGTCCATGTTATTTACAGTCTATGGTAAGGCAGCAATGATCCACAGATATTTCCCTCCGGCTGCTGGATGTTCACCGGTTCCCGGGACACCAGGCGCCATGCCAGTAGTGGATGATTTATTTTCCCTCCGCAAATGTTTTAAAATGTCCCTCCGTAAGTATTTTAATTCAACAATGTCATAGCTATGTATTGCCGCCGCGAGTGGTTGTTACAACAGCCACAATTCATGGAGGCTTTATTAGGCTAAAACTGGGGTTTTGGGGACAAACAGGACAGGATTTGGGATTTAGGAATGTCCCGAATGTTCCTACTGTTCCAAAATGTTCAGGATTTCTGGTCAACCTAGCTGAGACAATAATTGGTTGTCATTTACCAACAATCAGTGACTGTACCCCAGCAGGGACCCCACCTCCACCCCAGCATCCACATCTTCAACAAAGTTCAATCTCATAGGTGCTACCGGTCCATCGCCTATGCAAACTACACACCACTTCTGCAGCTTCTTTCCCAAAGCTATCGAAATGGTCAATAATCACACCTCAGCTCTTTCTCACCGCATCTCTCATCATAATCATAGTACTGCTTAACTGCCTGAGAGGAATGGTCGATTTGTGCACTAAAATATTACTTTGCATACAACTCAGCGAATTGGCTGTCATTTTTTGTCATTTCCTCATGTCCTGGACATTGCCGTAAAAAACAAAAAGGTGTCCTATTTTTGCACAATGATCAAAACCGTTTTCTGTGCTGTATGTTCTACATAATGGCAATTAAGTGTTTCTGAGTTCTGAGGTCTATCACATGCTATAAAATATATATATATCCATCTTAATTAACCACAATCTCTGCCACACATGCTACGTGTATATATCGGTTCTGTGTCTACCATATACAGTATATTATTTTCATTTTATTTTTTTGCTGTATCGGACACACACAGTTAGTGGAGTCTTGTTGCTATGGTAACCCCTGTGTCCCCCTCCCGTGAACAGCACTGGGAAACTCCTAATGACTTTCTACAGCCAAAGATACTATATCACACACACACACACACACACACACACACACACACACACACACACACACACACACACACACACACACACACACACACACACACACACACAAATTCATACTGTCACACAGCAGTGTGTACAGCAAGGGAGCGAGTGAGGATTTATGATTATTGTGATAACCCAGGAGTCCAGCAGTGGTTGAATATGGCTGAAATAAGGTTGTTTTAATAAGGGCTGATTTAAAGTGGGGCCCCTGGAGGAGTTTCTCACACATGTGTGCACACCCAGGTACCTTGAGTACACACACACACACACACACACACACACACACACACACACACACACACACACACACACACACACACACACACACACACACACACACGCACGCACGCACGCACACGCACACGCACGTGCACACGCACACACATGCGCACGCACAGGCGCAGACGCAGGCGCACAGTAAACAGTGCATGTATATACTGTACACACACGTATAAAACACAATATACACACGTGCGCATACATGTGCAAACACACACAATTGGAAGGGTTGTGTGTGTGTCTCTATTTTGGGGGAGCTGGGAGACGGGTGCAGAGGTATTTCTAAGGACTATTTAAAGTCATCTGCATTGAGTAACGATTTGCCTGCAAAGTATGATGCCACCTCACCTAAGTGTGTGTGTGTGTGTGTGTGTGTGTGTGTGTGTGTGTGTGTGTGTGTGTGTGTGTGTGTGTGTGTGTGTGTGTGTGTGTGTGTGTGTGTGTGTGTGTGTGTGTGTGTGTGTGTGTGCGCGCGTGCATGCGTGTGTGTGTGTGTGTGTGTGTGTGTGTGTGTGTGTGTGTGTGTGTGTGTGTGTGTGTGTGTGTGTGTGTGTGTGTGTGTGTGTGCGCGTGTGCGTGTGTGTGTGTATGTGTGTGTGTGTGTGAGAGAGAGAGAGAGAGAGAGAGAGAGAGAGAGAGAAAGAGACTTACAGTAACTCCCAGGGGGTTCAGGTCTCTCTGTATGTCTAAACTATACGTAGGCAGCCATGACAAACATTAGTCTGTTGAATTATGACCTGCTGGCTGGGCCTGCTGACTGTGGATCTGCTGTGTGTGTGTGTGTGTGTGTGTGTGTGTGTGTGTGTGTGTGTGTGTGTGTGTGTGTGCGCGCGCACGCGCGTTTGCGTTTGCGTGTGCGTGTGCGTGTGCGTGTGTATTCGTGCAATCAGGTGTTTGTGTAGTTGTGTGTGTGTGAGCTTGGGTAGACGTGTGTGCGTTTGTTTTATTATTATTATAATATATTTATATTAGACTCAGTCCAGGCTGTCAGCAGTGGGAGGCCAGTGGAGTATAATACCACCAGATATAGTGCATGCCACGATTTAATAAATAAAAAAATAAAAATGAACACTAGTTGTACTATGGTAGCATGAGAGAGATGTGCCATCATTTATAGGACTCAAGGACTTATATTCATTCTCAAGATCAATAATCCATCCAATTATGTACAGTTCTCACAAATAGATTGTTGAACATTTTATTAATAACTAGACCATACCCGGTGAAGGGCACCCTTCACCGTACCCGGTGAAGGGCGCGCGTCCCCTCGTATATATATACAAATTTGCTATATAAAAGAGCAAAATAGGCTTGCTATTTTCTGTTGCCCTGCAGCAGGCTTGAGTATATTTTTGATGGCATTTTACACCACTAACAACATTAATCAGAGAATCACACGTCTTTGTCACAACTCGTGTTTTGTCTTTTTTAACCAACACAGTACAAAGTACTGGACACACAGATGACACACAGGTCATAGATGACTCAGGTCATAAACCTGGAAATACAGGAAAATAAACATTGTATTACCATATATTCATAGCATATATGATTCACAATTAAACAGCAGGTAATGTAGCACAGTCTATCACAGTAGAACCGAAATAGCAGAAAATTACTACAATACCCATGAGGCATTCTGAACCATGAGCCAACAACGCGTCGCCCCAGCTACCATTAAGTTACAGTGTCCAAGTTACAATACACAAAATACACCAAAATAATACTTTTCAATGGACTACTTGGGTAGCACTGATAATATTAACCACAGTAAGGTTCATAAAGTGTGTTGATGAAACGTTTACATTGTTGATTAAGTCACGATGACGACGTTAGCATTAGCGTTAGCCGCATGCTAGCGCCAAACGTCCGTTAGCTTAGAATCACGCTAACGGCTCATAGTAACTTGGTTTGGCTAATAAACATTAATCCCAACTAACGCCAACACAGTAATGGATGTAAACATACACAGACATGCTTTGGACATTATTATCAGGTTGCATGTTGGTGGTATGGGGTTCGTTTGGTTTGGCCTCGTTTTCATAGACCTCGTTGCTTGTTTCTCTCGCGAAACCTGTGGCCATGTTTCCCATTGAACCCGGAAAAAAACCCTACGTCCGCTGCCACTACTGACTCCCGGTTTGGCTACAATGGGAAACATGGCCACAGGCTGACTAAATAAGCGATTTAAACGGGTAGTTTCGTTGGCGACCTAAAATATTATGCAGCCGACCAAACCTTAAACATCCGTGCGGTTTAGAATCTACCATTAGTTTTGGGATACGATGTATACAAAAGGGTAAACAGCGGAGCCTTGGCGGACGTTCGCCCGATCCTGGAAGAGAACGACATAGAACCGTTCTTTATGGAGCTAATGTGCATCGTGTGTGGGGAAACAAATCTGGAGTGTTTACTTTCCACAGCAGAGAGTGGGCGGGGTCTATGGTGTAGAGTCGGTGTTGCCATGTCCGCCGATTGTAAGCGCTTTAGGGCCAATATTTGGTGTTATAGGGTTCGTTTGGTTTGGCCTCGTTTTCATAGACCTCGCTGCTTGTTTCTCTCGCGAAACCTGGCACACAACGACGCATGCGCAGTTTGATCAAGAGTCCACCCTACCACCAACCACCTACCACCAACCACCAACCACCACCGTGAGCTTACTAGAATTATAATAGGATAGGATGTAAATACAGGTGTATTTGATCTTGGCATTCAAACTCTGCTACATACAGTATTACTACTTCTCAGCACAATTAGGGTGCCACCATCTGTAAGGAGTTTTTAAACAGATGTTTTAATATTATTTTGCTGTTGATGATCTTGGACCCCTATTTTCTTCAAGTCATCAAAAATGTCTTAATTTTTGGATTATTCATTCACCTGAAGGAATGCGACAAAAATGGAAATTGTCCATGAATTCTAAGGCTTCACGCGGTGAGTAATTGACGAGAATGTTTTTATTTATTTTGGGGGTGAAGTAATTAAGAGTAGGGAGATATACAAAAAAATCAGAAAGCAGAACCCACTGGTGGTGCTGGGGCAAAGAAGCACATGCTGTACCAAGCTTCAGTGACAGCAAGAACAGTGGAACAGTCACAATTGCATGACATGTCCACACATACTGTACATAACCTTATTTGCTATTTAACTTGTAGTTTTGTATTTATTATGGATTTTATTCCATATGTTTCTGCAACTCCCCTCGTCAATAACAACCTCCCTCAATCAATCAATCAATCAATCAAAACCCAAATAATGGTGCTGGTGCATACATACAGTATGCATGTAGACCTCTCAAGAATATCTGCCTTAACTAGCACACAAGCTACGCACAAAATGTGTTCATGTGCAACAACACATGAATGCCACTTTAGAGAGACTCAAATAAAAAAGCACTTAATTCACCTTAACATTGATAACCTAAAAACAATATGATATGCATATACATTAATAAAGTCAGTAAAGTAAGGGCTTCAGGTTATCGTATGCAATACCGAAGGAGACAGTGGTGCCAACGGGCCTATGGTGAGTCCAACCTTAACATAAACGACACCACCAATTACACAAGCCTGCATCTACAACTGCCAGCAACCACAGGCTGCTGAGGAGGACGAGGAGCAGCCTATTGTGGCAGAGAAGATTCTGTGCAGAAAGCACGAGCTCGGCCAGTTAACAGTGGTACCCACCCAGTTCTTGAGTGAGCCATATGAAACTGCATAATGTACGGAATAAACAGCCGTGCCAAGGTCTAAAACACAGGACTTGGACTTAAAGTATCCTTTCCATGCAAATTGCTAATCACGCATATAGGGAGGAGACATCCAATCAAAAAGTCAACCCCGTGGCATTACCCCTCCCTCAAAATACAAAACTGTAAAATTGCAGCATTCATAATTATGATATTGCCTAGTATTTCATCGTTCTTGGGGCAGCTTGCCCATATCATATCATGCCTGTCCTCCCATGCTGCCGTTCTCATATTCCAATGATTTAGAGGTCCGTGCGATGGGAAATCACAGCGTGTTACGGCCTTGTTAATGGCCGTAACCTGACAGATTACACCCTGGCATGTTACACTGACCTCATGCGCGGGGTAATTAAATCGTCATCGCTATCGCTCCTATATGCCGAAGATATATACGGAGTTGCGATCTCGTCCACTCCTCCTGAGTGTGATAAAAGTTTGTGTGAGTCAGTCAGTGATTCATGCGTTTGTGATTTGGGATGTAAAGTCGTACCTGGCAGAGAGATACAGGAGTATAAAAGGAGGGTGTGGGAGCGGTGGAGAGTCCTGTTATGGAGGTAACTGTTAGTGGTGCCTGAGTGACTGGGTATGAACATGAGAACAACCAGGGGGTTATGTAAGTGCAAACAGGTCTGTTTCATCTCCAATTACCGAACCTATTGGGGTTATGTTTTCACCCCATTCCATTTGCCTGTTTGTCCATTTGTCTGTTTGTGTGTTAGATGTCGTTCTCAAACTTAAACCTGTAAGGGTCCATTTTGTTTGTAACTACAGTATCAAGAATTTAGTTGGGGACACCCTGGAACCCCCCGAAGGACCCCTGAGAACCACTGTGTTAGGTATAATCAGCAGGCTCCCCATGCGATACTTTTGGTTCGGAAAGGTCAAAGCTTGCAACAGAGGGGAATTTGGTGGGAAACATCAAGGTCACAATCAAGGTCAAGGTTGAAATGACATTATCTCTCATATCTCAGTTGAAATGGCATCTTGACAAATGCGTAGCATTGGTGGAGGTATGTGCTCTATACTGAGTGTAGACCTGCTGTCAGGCGTGTGACACAGCTGTACAACGAAGTATAAATCAGGCTTAAGAAAGATAGACAGTCCACTTTCTCTCTTTCAGCCTCTCTCTCTCTCTTTCTTTCTGCGCAGCAATATGCTGAGAGCTGTGAAGGATGGGTTTCATGTATGAATGGCTGACTATTTATTGAGGGTGGGGGAGACAGACACTGTGTTGTTGAGGCAGGACCAACACCGTGACCCCATGACCCTGCACCTCACACACACACACTCTCTCTCTCCCTCTCTCTCTCTCTCTCTCTCACACGCACGTATTCCCGCACGCCCGCCCGTACGCCCGCCCCCACGCCCGCCCCCACGCCCGCCCGCCCCCACGCCCGCCCGCCCGCCCGCACGCACACACACGCACACACGCACACACACAGCAAGCACACAAGTGCCATTATATACACAACGCGC
>NC_139944.1:35639102-35681602 GCF_963454915.1 Gymnoscopelus microlampas
ATGTCCATGATACAATATTTATTGCAATAAAAAAAAGCAAATACAAAATGTGGTCGTGCATGTCTGTAGGACACATATTTTAATTTCCCATTTGCATGTCATAACTTGAGCTGTGGCTGTAAAAGTAGCTTGTGAATTCGTCCCATTAGTGGTAAATGAGATGCACTCTACTTGTTTGAAGCTCTGTAACTTTAGCTTTTCATCACTTTGTCACTATTTGACTAAGTATGGACGTGATGGAATTTTATACTTTAGCTCCAGTATGCTTACTAACCTCCTAAATCCATCGACCACAGAAAACGGCCATGTTTTTGGCTACATATTCACTGATGCATCTTGTTATTTCTTCAGCTCTTGAGCTGTTATGGTATACTGGAAGTGGGGTTTTATCCTCATGGGCTAAGACAAGACCTTTATTGATCCCGCCGGGGAAATTCAGTCGCCAAAGACAGTACAGCAGTTAAAAACTGATTACAGTAGTAAAAAAAGTACTGTAGATACAGCATGATGGAAAGACATCATGATTGCCGTCAGTAAGGTGGCAAAAAAAGAAAATATATAGGCTGTCATTGCTGTCAGATAGAAACCTTGTATCTCCGTAATTTTACCCTTTTTTTGCTTTGTCGTAAATTAATGCCTTACTTCATCATACAAGTGTATATCGCACAATATTTTTGAAAATAGCAGATCTACAAGCTCACAACGCCTCATGATGTGAGGTGTTGTGAGCTTGCAGATCGGCTATTTTCACTATTTTAAATCGTTTTTAAAATGATAATAAAAAAGGGACGGTTTTGGACATACAAGGTTTCCCCCTGACAGCAACCATATACTGTATATATATATATATAATAAGATGGGTTGTTGCGGTTGAGGCTTTTCTGGGTGATGAAGTGCCAAGTGACTCATGTTTGTTGTATTTCCCATAAAGTAGCTGACTGTCGACCGGCAGTGTATACAGTTTTGTCTGTCTCCTTTTCAACATCCTCAGTTATAGAAAGGGGAAACCCCAAATTTTGACACACATGAGGATGGAGCATTCACAATCTCTTGATCTGCCATTGTCTTGCTAGATCTGAGCTGAGCGAGTCTCATGAAGACGCAGATTGGCTTGCACGCAAAGGATGATGGGATTCTTAAAAGAAAAGGTGTGTTCACAGTGAAAATCTGTGCAGATTTTGCACAGTTTCACTGATCTTTATAACATCTGATGAAGACTCCTTAAAGGAGGGATGTTGTAAAGAAAAGTGAATCTGTGCAAATCGCTGTGATCACTGTGAATACAATCATAGTTCCCTCTGCTTAAATACATCTAAATTTCAGCCTTTAATATGCCTACACTATCATATATGTTATCACAGGCCCACAATACATTGACACAATTGCTTTCTCACGATATTGGTTGAAACTGACGATATTGTTACATCCCTATCCAGCTGGTCAGGACCCCAAGATGTTCTGACACGGTTGCTGTCAAAAAATAACCATAGAGGAACATTATGTCATTAATACATCAGGTCCTGACTTAATCATCACTGCATAATTTGGGCCATAATTCTATCAATGTCTCAACGTGGTCACATGGTTCTGTTTTACAATCCGCTGATAGCAGAGAAAGTCAAATATGTTAGAGTTGGACGTTGCAGTGACACTGTGTCAGGCCAACCAAAATACAAAAATGAACTCTAAATTGTGTTCACAGACTATCTGCAAGAGTGTGGTTTGGATGGGAAGGTAGGCGTGTGGGTTTGTGTGAGTGTGCACCCCCATGGGGTTTGATAATATGTAGTTGTTTTAGATGGATGGATGGATGGGAAGGTCTGTGGATGTACAGATATAGATAGATTTGATCTTCTTTGGATTTGTCTGCTCCCTGATCAGGTGCTGATCCTGGATTTAACCCACATGCTGACTGTTACAGTATGTTCCCCACAACTCTGCTGCAGATCTGCCAGCCTGATATGGCCTTCTTTGTGTGTGTGTGTGTGTGTGTGTGTGTGTGTGTGTGTGTGTGTGTGTGTGTGTGTGTGTGTGAATGCGTGTGTGCCTACGAGCGTGTGTGTGAGTGCGTGTGTGCCTACGCGCGTGTGTGTCCAGAGGTTAACAAGCTGTGGTCTCAGTAGCATACCGGGCCAGATCTCTGGGGTTTGGCTCTGACCTTGTTACTTTAACACAGGACTGCAGAACGCAGCAGAGTAACACTGTGTGTGTGTATGTGTGTGTGTGTGTGTGTGTGTGTGTGTGTGTGTGTGTGTGTGTGTGTGTGTGTGTGTGTGTGTGTGTGTGTGTGTGTGTGTGTGTGTGTGTGTGTGTGTGTGTGTGTGTGTATGTGTGTGTGTGTGTGTGTGTGTGTGTGTGTGTGTGTGTGTGTGTGCGCACAGTGCAGGGTAAACAGCCGCTGTGCTAATATCATCCATAAGAGCTCCTGCTGAGCTACATGTGAGTAGTGTTTTGTCAGCTGTTGCGGCCCACGGCGGTTCTGAACGTTACCCGCAATTCTGCCACCGAATACAGGACAGTTGTTGCACAAACCAGGGCCACTTGAATGCAGCCCCACTACTGCAGAACACAGACTGCACATGACACGTATTATAGATTGCAGTGTTATTAAGTGTTGATTTATAAGTGACAGCTATGAGTTGGTTTGAGAGTTGTTTGTTCACACGTTGAGCCGTTATAGCTCTCAAGCGGGTGATCTTCCAGCCTGCTTGGCCATCATTCAGTCATTGCAGTGTTAAATGAAATCCGATGTGTGGACTTATTTACACTTACGTAAACACTTGCCTGGTGTTTATATAACTCTTTATTTACACTCTCTGAGCTGAATTAACACCAATGCCATTGCTCTGTATTAAGCACATAGAATTAATGCCATGACTGAAACCAAACAAGCAAACATCAACCGACTTGGCAAGTGAACACAGTCACCCTGAATATGGTACTGGAGTCTCAATGTTTTTGCACACAATCACTGTCAGTAAACCCCATTTGCTAACTCTATTAACCCTTAAAAAAAGCTCTTCCTGAACGTGCCTGAACTTTGAACCTTCCACCACCTACCAGCCCTCAACAAACCGCTGATGGTCCTGTGAAGTGGCGAGTCTGGCGGAAGGGGAAATTCCACACGAGAGCATTTCTTGAAGATTCTTGTCTTAAACAGCTTGCCTCTCTAATTGAATTAGGAAGTGGTGAGACTCTAAAGAGCCATAGAGAGGGGTTATGGGTAAACAGACATGGCCTTTTAATCCCACCTCCTCGTCCAGTTTGAAGTGCCCCCCCCCCCCAAAGGGTCATTTGTAAGGCAAAGTCCTCTACATGTTGTGATGTGGAGGATTGGATTTCATGACGGGGGCGTCATTTATTTTAGAGGAAAGCCGCGTAGGTGAGAGCTGATGAGAAGGAGGAAGGAGGAGAGAGAAAGACAGAGGGAGAAAGATCTGGTACTACAGAGAGAGAAGCAGGGGATGTGAGGAGGGAGGGGGGGGTGTACAGATAAGAGAGGGTTAGCCTAAGTGGCAAGTAACAGTTTGTTTAGCTGATCCCACAGGTCAGGGTCAGTCCTAATGTGGAGAATATCTCTCCCCAAAGACATCAGTCTGACTCTAAACCACTATGTCATACATTATTACAATGGAGAAGTTATGGTCTCCTGCAGTGAGTCGGGACCTGAGCGCGTGTTCGCAAGATGTCTGTTGGACAATAAACCACCTCAATAGCTGAACGCTGCGTTGTTTATCGGATCGTGATTTTATGCTTAGCAACGGTCCGTTTCAGAGTGAAGCTCTGCAGATGTTGTGCAAATGTTGTCCCTTTTCAATCATGGACCAAAATGATAAATTACTTTTAGTTTTGTGCTATTTTTGAAATGATACGTCATGTATATTCATTTTTCACTTCAAAAGGTCTCTGATATAACTGTGAAATTGTGTATCGTTGGTACACAGTAAACTCCTCAGTGTTAATTTAACCGGGAGAGTGCAGTGCACACTCTCTGAGTTAAGAGTGTACACGATTTAAAGGTCTTACTGTGTAGGCACAAAAGCATCGGTGAACAGAGAACGAAAGCTCTGCCTCCATTTGTTAAACTAATTAGCGTCTTGACTGTACTCTGGCAGTTCAAAGTGGCATACATTGTGAGTGCACTCAGGGTTCTCTCCACCTCAGGCCCGCTCCTCAGTGTGAGGTCCTGAAACTCACCAAGCCACACAGCAGAATTTATGATGGAGGACTTGAGCCGCATACTTTACATTTCTCCTTAAACACATCCATCTCTCTACGTGTGCACAGGCATTACATAAATCAAGAAGATGAGGGGATGAAATAATAAAAGAGAGGGGGGGATAGAAAGATGGATCGGGCGCAGATCAGTGTGAGGCTGCTGTGCTGTTTCTGACCTAGAAAACATCTGAATTGTGGATTCTGGTTACCAAGGCAATTTGTTAGACATAAGCTCCAAAGTGGAACAAGTACACAAACAAACACACAGGCACACGCGGGTGTGCACACATGACGCACATGCTCGCAAACACACACGCGCACGCACACACACACACAAACACAAACACACACGCAGTGCATGATGTAATGCATCCGGCACGCAGTTCCAATTATTGAAGCTAGATGGGGTAGTATATTCAAAGGCTGATGTTGGAGGATCAAGGCTGTGTGCCAGAGCGTTGATAGCAGTGATTGGACTGTCAAGGTAGAGGACAGTTGTTCATATTATCCACCCAGTACGGTCTCATGTCCCATTTGAGCAGCACATCACAAAAACAGGCTCTCCCAAAGACAGTGGACACGGAGACTCATGGGCATATGCTTAATTTGCCTTCGCACCACAAAGTATAAATCGACGGCAATAACTGACGCCTATCTATGAGTAGTGTTGACTGTAGAGTCTCATGCACACAAAGCAGAATCCTCAGCGTTGTCCATTTCCCTCACAGGTCCATTTCTACACTTTCCGGAGTAAAATTTTACTTTTATTTTAATTTTTATACAGTGCAGTAGCTGCACATACCGCACAGAAAATGTTTCCATTTGTCACAGGGATCATCTTAATTCTCCCATGCATTTCCATGTAATTATGGTGAAATAAAGAGATACGGCAGCTCGCCCAAAGTCAGCGCTGTCAGTTTTCATAACGAGAGGCAAAAGAGTCACGAGGGAGGAAGGTTTGACTGGAGGGGGAGGCTAGGTACTGTAGCTCCTGGAGGGGGAGGCTGTACTGTGGCTCCTGGGGGCCTGTGAGGTTTCAGGGCCGCTCAGCAGGGTGAGGGTGTGGGGGAATGCACACTCAGCCTGTGCGGTTGTGGGGTCGGCCATGCCGGCCCTATTGGCTGCCATGCTGTAGAGCGATGGCAGCCAAGACACACACACACACACACACACACACACACACACACACACACACACACACACACACACACACACACACACACACACACACACACACACACACACACAGTGAGTCTTAATTTAACTTATTTTGATTTCTTCACAATCTGATAGTGTTGGATGCTGCTCCTGTAGCTCTTTCATGCAGCGCAGATCAGTTGTGTGCGTGCGTGCGTGCACACGTGCGTCTCTCTCTCTCTCTCTCTCTCTCTGTCTCTACACCTACCTATCTCTCTCTTTCTGTTTGTCTTAGAAGTGTCACCTAGTATTTAGTCACAGTGAGAGCTGGGCAGGGTATTACTGTATGTTCCTCAGTCAGAGTGTTACTGAGTGTTATTGCAGGCACAGACCAAGGGAAAGTGGTGGAAGCCTGAGATACAAAATCACACATTTACTGGTACAGTAACAGTGACAGAAACACACACACACACACACGCGCGCGCGCACACACACACAACACAAATACACACAACACAAATACACACAACACAGATGTGCAAACACATAACTTTGTACAATACGTGGGAGGATAGGCTACATTCATTCCCCAACCTCACCAGTGGATGCCTAACCTCAACTCTGAGCCTAATTCTAACCCTGAGCCTAAACCTATAAGCCTAAATAGCCCCAGAAGACATGAGGTCCCGCAAAATACTCTCACTTTCCAGGAGTCATTTTGGCCTTTCTATCCTTGAGGTACGAAGGCGTACATGTGGGCATGCGTGCACGCACCCATGCACGCACCCACGCACCCACGCACACACACACACACACACACACACACACACACACACGTACGGAAGAGAGGCTCATTAAGGAGGTGATCAATCAGGAGAAGCAGTCCAAGTGAGTTCCCCTCCTGTCTAAACAGTGGCCTGACTCAGCCTTATTACTGTGTGGAACAACACCGGCCTTCTCACTGCAGAACTCTTAAGATAGTCATCACATGTCACATTATTATTTCATCTCTTCGGATGAATGTGTTACATGGAACAACTGTGCTACCAATGACATCGCTAGCAGGAAAAAATGTATTGGTTTGGGATTCAAAGAATTATCGTTCGACGTTGTGATATGCATAACATCCAACATGTTTTCTCTTGGTAATATTATTAAAAGCAAGTTTGTGTTTTAGCTTAATATAATTTTGCAAACCACGCCCCCATTGCTCTGATTTTACATTACTTTCCGTGGCGGACGGAATAGGATAGTACTTGTCAATAACTTGCATCTATAAGGCTAGCTAACATAAGCTAATTAGCTGGCTGCAAGCGGGCATCACTTCCACCCAGCCAAAGGGAGGAAAGCGTATCCAATGAGGGAAAATAGTCCGCTTTTAAAAGAGGAGAGGGTGGGGGCAGCTTTCATGTGAAGTTTGGAGTAAGTTCCATAGGGAGGGGGCAGCAACTGAGAAGGCCCTGTCACCCCATGGTTCAACGCTTTGTCTTGGGGAGCACAACAAGGTTGGCTTCATTGGACCTGAGGGAGCGGGAGGGTGCATGGTGGTGGAGCGGGTGAGGGAGTCTGGACCAATGACTTCGGATTTATTAGTGTGGTTGCCCAACAGGGCAACCAGACTATAGTACTCTATACAAATAGATAAACAATACTTTGGACCGCATCTCCTCCCACAGTTTTTATCCCCTAATGTTGTGCCATATATCAAAATGACCGTCTTGAACGGGAATCGTGCGCTTGTATTTTGCTAAGAGATTGGTTGAATAGTTTAATTGATATTAATTTATTAGTGCATTAAATTTCCCCATCCACTTTAATGTAAAAGTGAAAAAACTCAAATTCAAGTATTTTTTTCTCAGAAACCTTAAGAGCTAGAGTTATCAGATTTGGAGGGAAAATTCATAATTAAGTCCCAAATTATTTAAAAAAATATCACACCATTCGGCCTCATGGTGGCGCTATAACAGCCCCCTTTACGTTTTGGCCCGTAACTCTTGAACCGTAGGTCCTAAAATCAACATTTCTTTTCACCTGGATTCCTTGGGTCACGACGCATCTCCCCATATAGGCCACGCCCATTTGCGTCAGGATAGATTTTTTGATATTGATTTATTAGTGCATTAAATTTCCCCATCCACTTTAATGGGAATTGCAAAAACTCCCATTCAAGTATTTTTTTCTCGGAAACCGTAAGGGCTACAGTTACAAAACTTGGAGGGGAGGTTAATAGTTTTTTGAAAAATTATTAAGAAAATAATCACACAAGTCGGCCACATGGTGGCGCTACAACAGCCCCCTTTACCTTTTGGCCTATAACTCTTGAACCGTAGGTCGTAAAATCAAAATTTCCTTTTCACTGGATTCCTTGGGTCACGACGCATCTTCCCATATAGGCCCATTTGCGTCAGGATAGATTTTCCGCCATTTTGAATTTGAAAACACACTTTTTGCTCCTTTTCCTTCAATTCTTTTCCAAATCTCACACAAATCGGTACACGTGATCTATGGACCCATGCGATAAACCTATCCAAGCGGAATTTTGATAGTCCGTACCGTCCGTCCGTAAATGGCTTCCAAAGTTAGCGGGAGGGGCCCGTTTGACCAAAAATGCCATAAATCACGAACGAAACGTCCGGTCAATCCCAAATTTGAATCACATGTCGAGGGTGGTATACTAAACCAATCCCCAAAAGCATTTCTACTTTGATCCATAGGGGGCGCCACGAATGCTCAAAATGTAACCGTTTGATGCAAAAACCTTATTTTGGGGGGATCGATCCTCTCAACATGAAACGCAAGCGATCTCAGGAGTGACGTGACGATGTAATTGGCGCAGTCCCCGACGGTATTCCTCCCGGCGTATTGCTCGAGTCCCGACCGGCGTCGGCGCAACCAAACTTTGCAATTGCCAATTGCGACGCGTCTAGTTACAGTTGAGTTTTAAGATTTTTTTTTCCATCCATCTTTTATTGTCAGTCAGGCCAGTGGTGAGGATGGAGTGGGTGCAGCAGGGATGGTTTTGGATGGTTTTGGAGGGGAGGTAGCTGTCTGTCGTTGGCATAGCATCTATCCAAAAGGGAGCCTGTAGTGTATGAAAAGGAAGGGGCCAAGCACCGCACACCATGGGTGACAGGAGCTGTGAATGATTGGTACTTATTTATGGAGGTGAAGTGATGCCTGTCACTTCACCTCACTGAATCAAGCGTCTCCTTTTCGCAGTAACACTGGTGACAGTTGCTCTGTGTCCTACGAAGTCACAACATCATAGGTTGAATCTGAGAATTATCCACATAAATCTCTCCCCAGAAAGTCCTTTTTTGAGATGACACTAAAGCCTGATCGACATGATTGTATTGTGCATAAAACACAACTACCTAATGTGTTGAAACAGGATTGCATCTATACAGTGGGTTTGAAGTCTGTTGGTACCACAGGAGAGCATGTAGAATATTAGTCCCATTTAGGGCGGTCACAAAGCACTAAAAATGGATAATGATTTATGGGGCCTGAGGCTACATGGGGGCCCACATCATTATTGTTATCATCAGTGTATGTTTTAGGGGCGTGGTATCATGTCTTTTCATAGGAGCCAGAATTCCTGGAAATGCCGCTGGTCTCAGGGTATTGATTTGTGGGATCGTCATTACCCACCATTGGCACTTATACTGTATGGAGTATGGACATACAGTACCATGCGCCAGTGTGCCACGTCTGCTTCCTGTTCTTTATCACTGCCGTTGGCTCCCATCACCCGGAATACCCTGGCATCATGTCTGACTGATCACATTGGTGGGGTCATGGGTTAGGGGGTGTGGCTTATAAAATTCCCATCCCACTTTTTTTTCCATAAGGCCTGGCAGGCCAAGCCCTTATCTGAGAACAAGGAGTGCTGGTCCGTTCACACACATGGATGCGTACACACCCGGGAAACTGTCAGTCGTTTGTGCCGTTTTCCATGAGAATGTATAACGATGCACGCATGGGGCAACTCGCTGTTGTGTGACTATTGTAACATTCACTCTGTCATCTGCAACATTAGCTTTGATTTGTGAAACAGACACACAAATAACACCACAACTAGAGAACAGGGTTTTCACAGAAGTACGGAGTGGGTCACACAGACTAACACATTAGTCTCAGAATTTTGACAGAGATTCGAATGAACGAAGGTTTGGTTTGAAATGACGGCAGAACTGATTCTACGCTGCTGAACCAAAAAGTTCCCTGAACATGAGGTTTCATGAGTGAGCTTTATAGTAGATGGTGAGTGGCCCCCAGCCAATCCACTGCGTAGGCATCACAGGGCTCATCAGAGCCAGCCAATCTGGGGAGGGAACCAATTCCCCACGGGCAGCTGGCAGTCTCCAGTGATCAACTATGGCTTCGTCCACACGTACACGGGTATTTTCATAAACGTAGCTTTTTATATGCGTTTTGGGGGGTTCGTCCACACGCAAACGCGTTTTTGCTCCATGTAAACGCATCTTTTGGAAAACTCCTGCCACAGTGTAGATTTTTAAAAACTCCGGCTATGTGTTCCCGTGTGGACACGGTAAACGGAGTTTTTGCATGGGTCGTTTAACGTTTAGCCGTTGTCGTGTGGACAGAGAGATTTTTTTAAACAGGGCCGTGTAGACACGGAGGTTTTCAAAAACGAAAACGAAATATCTGCGTTTATGAAAATACCCGTGTACGTGTGGACGAAGCCTATATGACAATATGATCACTTGCCACAGGCAGCTGTCAGTCAATTTAGTAATCTAGAAACACAGGACAAAGTAATACAAAATACCAAATAATACTATGCCAAATGTAAACAATTAATACCACTACCAAATAATTATACAAAAACAAAATGCGGCTGGCCGTAACACACACACACACACACACACACACACACACACACACACAGCGGCGGCGCATTGTGATTGGATTATAAATTGGCTATATTCACAATTATTCCGGAACTTGTTGCATGTCGTCCCTTTTTTTTTTTTTTTATATATTTTATTTTTAATTTTAATTTTTCACAAAGTATACATACAACCCCCCCATTGAATGTCATCCCTGACTACCCCATAATACAATAAAAGACTAAAACTGAGTTAAAAAGAAGCCTTTGAAAAAAAATGAAAACCTGCTTAATCAAAACTAAACTGAAATTGAAATGAGAAAGTTAAAACAGAACCAAAATAAAAACAAATGAAAAATGCAAAACTATAACAACGTTTGCAGAGGGTCACAGGGTTACAGTGAGAAAGGTAAGCGGTGTATAAATAGCATGCGTTAGTCTTATCTGCACTCTGTGGAGGGAGCACTTTCTTTTACCCAGTTCTGCCCTGTCACTTCCTCTTGCATGGCACACCAGGATATTACTCACTGCATCAACAGTAGTGTGTGTGTGTGTGTGTGTGTGTGTGTGTGTGTGTGTGTGTGTGTGTGTGTGTGTGTGTGTGTGTGTGTGTGCGTGTGCGTGTGCGTGTGCGTGTGCTTGTGCGTGTGCGTGTGCGTGCGTGTGTGCATGCGCGTGTGCGTGTGTGTGAGCATGCACACACATGATTTTTGTTTACACGGGTGTCTCAAATACAGAGAACCAAACCCTGGTTATGTGGACACCACAGTCAAAGCAAGATGGCTTGCAGAACAAATTGAATGCATGACATTTTCACGCACGCACGCACACACACGCACGCACACACACACAACCTTCATTCACCCCCCATCACTTACCACCATTTAGATTGCTGGCATGCAGCCGATGGTCCCATCCTCTGCTGTGGGGATCACACCTGTGACATTTTCGGTACAGGACAGCCTCTCAAATTACACCACTACGAGAGTGATATTATGAGAGGCTGCCAACTCTGCCATCGGCCCGTCTCAGAGCCTATAGCTATTAAGGCTTTTGTAGGACAGTAAGCAGACTTAGACACAAGTCTCAGAATCAACTTCTCTGGTATGCGTTAACTGTCAACTTCCATGTCACACGTCTACTGTTCTGCCCTGCAGGGGAAATACCTGCTCGTACCATAAGACAGGCAGAACATGAGCTGAACACTTGTACCACTGCCAACTAAATATATACTGTAATGTACTACTATATATATGCAACGTACTCCTTGACACGTCATGCAAAAAGACAACATGCTGTAAATAAATACATCGTCATTTTTAAAATGCTCAATTCTAAAATACAAGTCCAAGTACAAAGTAGTAAGTACACATTTTGTACAAAGTACAAAATGCTCCTGAAATTCCTGAAAGCTCAGGTTTTGTCACATTTGACAGATCATCGCCTGTGATTAAGGAGGTTGAGCGGCCTTCTGTCAATCAGAAGGTCCCCGTTTCGATCCTCGGCTACCTGTCGCTAAGCATGACACATATCCCACAACTGCTCCCCTGTGCGCTCACTCAGAAAGGAAACAGGCAGTGACTGCAGTCGTATCTTACAGGGATAGTTCACCCAAAAAATGACTTATTTTCTATCAATTAAACACCCCATGAAGCCTTGAATTTATGGACATTTTTTTGTTTTTGTCGCATTCCTGAGCCAATAATTTGATGACCTGATGGCTGGGAAAAGATGCTACTGATGCTACTGTCTCCAGTAGGAGATTCAAAGTTGACACTTTGAGTCTCCTACCGGAGCCGTCATCAAATTATTGGCTTAGGAATGCGTCAAAAACAAAATAATCTCTATGAATTCAAGTCTCCATGGGGTGTGCAATCGATAGAAAAAAAGTGACTTTGGGGGTGAACTATCCCTTTAAACTTTAAAGAACACTTAGGATTTGGTGCAGATTTGGGAAGGGGAGTGAAATAATTAGGATAGAGAGATCAGTGCAAGGAAGAAGATGAAGATGTTAACTGGGATGAAAAGGTTACCCCTGTACGAAAGAGGAACAGGGGGAGTGAAGGAGTTAAAGAAGATGGGTAATGGAGAGCACTTGTCAGAATGGAAAAACGCAGGTAGAGGAACTCATTCCAAAATTCCATAAATGCTGTCAATAGTTGGGAGCGTGTAGGAACTAGAACATGGAGGCGAGATTCCATTACTGGGTCACAAAGTCATTCAGCAGCGGTGGTAATAGTCACAGAGCTCTTGTATAGACATAATAAAGGGAGATTAAACAGACGTCAGACGTGCAAGCAGAGGTAGTTTAGACAGGCAAATGAATGTTAATAAGTCAGAGTGTCAGGCAAGATTTACTGTAAGTAAGCACATTAAACCAGATGAGTTCTTGTCTTCTTCCATGGGAAAGTAAACGGTGAGGCCAGACACACACACAAGCACACACGCACACACACAAACACAAACACATGAATACACATAAACATACAAGGAAAAGTAGAATAACAGTACCATCAATTCCATCACCGGGGACAACCATGTTGTCAGGTGAAAAGCATCCCATAATTCAAGATTTGTGAGTGGGGTTGACCTTAGGCACAATGAGCCTCGGGCGAGAGTTATGGTGCACGTGCACGTGCGTGCATTTGCTGGTTTGTGTGTGAATATGTACAGCATGTGCATGTGCTTGTGTCTTCGGGAGAACCTTTCTCCATACTTACTGCTTACTGCGGCAGCAACCAGCTAACTCCAAAATGTTTCAGGAAATGATAAAAACAAAACAAAAATGGAGTTAGGAGGTTTTGTTCATCATTGATAAAAACAGCTGAATGGACCTCCAAGCTCACAATGAGGTTGAAGGTCAAAAGGGGGTGGAGCCTGGAGTCAGCTAAACCAGCTAATTCCACCCCCCTTTGGTGAACTTAGCTGGTTTAGCAGAAAGTTTGATGTTCTAATGGAGTTAGCTGGTTTTGTCAGAAGCACCTTTTAATACTTTTAATTGGTTCAATATTTTTTTAATCAACACACAGACGTAAAGAGTGTTCAATGGCCCTGATTTATGGAAAAAAATGCAAAAGCGGAAAAATTTAGTTAGCTGGTTCCTGCCGGACAGCAGCGATTATGCAGTATGTGGTGGTGTTGTCGTTTTTGTTGTTGTTGTTGTTGTTTTAACAGCAAAAGCATCATTTTTTTAAAGATGCTTTCTTTTGCAATGTGAACACATTTATTTATTCTACTTCATTCTACTTTAATTGTACAATAATTCCTTCTTGATAGTTTCTTTTCATTAGAAGAAAGTGACTCAGACATGCTTATTAACAAAGCCCTCACCTACAGAGAGAGATGCCATATCCCAGCCAGCTGGTTAGGACTCTGTTCACAAACACAAGCAGAGGCACCAGACATAAAACCCACTGGACTAAACCAAATTACAAGAAAACAGAAATGTAACTATCTGACATATTGAAAAGAATCAATCCAAAACCAGAACCAATTGGAATCCCATTTGGCCCTTTACAAAGAATGCACAGTGGCAAAATACCTGAGCACTGTGACTGATTCAATACTAAGGATAGGAAACCATTGACTATGTACAGACTTGTGTGCACAGTCTTGCAATTGAGAAAGGCCGCCACAGGCAGAACTGGCTCCCAGGAGAAGACAGACTGCACCCACTGCACACAAGTTGAGGTGGAAACTGAGCTGTTCTTTCCAATTACCTGCCCACTGTACCAAGATATCAGAGACACATCCTTTCCACATATTACAAAAACCCAAAGATAGTTTGAAAACATGACTAATCCTATATTAAAATTGGCTTACGGGAGGACTGGCCGGGGTGGACCGCGTCGTCATAACCATATAAGGAGTTCCCTATGCAGCTACGTCCAAATATGGAGTGTGTTGTCTAACCTCAATGTGTCGTCACGGCAACAGGTGCAAACAAATCAGTCAGCTCCATATATGGGCACAAAAGGGTGAATGCCCGTATATGGGCATATACTGATGACATCAGGGATCTCCATTTAAGGGCATAAAATGGGACATAGACTGACAGATAGAGAAATCCCCATATATGGGCATATCAGTCGGATCGGCGGTGCGACATAGGTGTGAGAGAGCCACGTAGCGACCCGAACCTCTAGTAATGAAAAACTCCCATATTTGCTTGGTGAAATACAGCAAGATTGTGCAAGATAGGAGCATCGGGAGCAATACCACCAGACTCTTGAACAGTTTTACCTAGCATCAATTAGACTGCTGAACAAGAGCTGAACAAGTCTGGTGACACGGCACAGACTGAACTGAAATGAGTTTTAAAGGGACTCCATTTATATACTGTACGTACATTCATGACTCTTGTTTATTATGCACTTTATGCCTCTCCTCTCTCTTTTTTTATGAGATGACTCTATCTTTTAAATGCATTGATGAGCCTGCACAACTAAGAATTTCACCCACCTTACTGTAATGTGATGTGACAATAAAGATTGATTATGATTCTGAAGATTTGTGAGCTGTTGTGACAGGAAAAGGATTTCCATTGTAATACAATACTAATGGAATACAATGAACTACTAATCATATGTATTCCTGCACCTTGCTAATCCCATAACTACACATACAAATGATCAGACACCACTAAATACATTTGGTATTTGCTGATATTCTTAACAGCAAACCCACACTCTTTGGTATTTTTTTGATATAATATATTTTAAATTAGATTAAATTTGTTTTTCTTTTCTTTTCCTTCTTTGTTTTGATAGTTTTATTTTCACACTTGCTTTGAAAATGTAAACGTATGTTTCCCATGCAATAAGGCCCCTTTGAATTGAAATTGAATTGAGAGAGAGAGAGAGAGAGAGAGAGAGAGAGAGAGAGAGAGAGAGAGAGAAAGAGAGAGAGTGTCTAATGCTTTCACCTTTCCATCTCACTTCTCACTCCCTCTGTTCCCTCGTCTCTCCCTTTCTTCTCTGTGATGACTTTTACTTGAAATCGCGAGACAATGGAATCCAGCTGTGAGGCCATAAAAGCCTCTGGAACGTCACTAAAAGCGGCATTGCGGGCTGCAAATGGCTTCAATTAGCCTGTCACATGCTAATAAAGCTTGTTAAAAGGAGGCCAACTATGCAAATCATCCTGACCCCCCAACCCCGACCCCCCCCCCCCCCACCTCCAGCACTCGTAAACGCCTTGAGAAAAGCAACGCATCCTCATGGGGTCAGACGTACACGTAGATATGCAATGACGTGCTCATACACATACACACGGATACTTAGCTACAGAAAGAAATCAACACATGCAGACAGACACACTGGAATGCACACACACACACACACACACACACACACACACACACACACACGTTTTTTAAACTATTTTACTGGCTACTTCATCATATGACAGTGTTGTGCTCACAATTCCTTGCATTGCAACACGTAGATCTGCTATTTTCCGTCCCATAAAGGTTTCGCCTATAATGGTATGTCCAATATAGGGATGCAAGGTTGAAAGTGGTTAAGTCTGTCTGTGGGTTTTATAAATATTCAACCAATCAAAAGTATTAACAAGAGCTTGTGACTAAATAATAACTACATTGGATCTACTGGAGCACAGGGTTTTTTTTCACACACACACACACACACACACACACACACACACACACACACACACACACACACACACACACACACACACACACACACACACACACACACACACACACACAAACCAAATGTGAGACACTGATGGATCTGGCATTGGCAAAATGTGCAGTCTCACACAGACGTGTCCTGTTTCTCCTCTGCAACAGAGTCAGACTCTCTGGTCGGTGTCAGAGTCACCTCCCAGCTGCCTCTGTCATAAAGTCTGTAATTGCCACAATCTGAGCAGATGATACCATGACGTCCATGTTCTCTGTTTCGCTCGTTCAGCCACGGGAATCATTCTACATTACCGAACGTTGACAGTCTCTCAGTGACAAACAGCACAGGGCCTGCATCCATCACTGTCCTCAGACCCACAGCTACATCTAGACGCGCAACATCCTCTCCTTTGTTTTTTTATCTCCCCTCTGCAATTTTGTCTGAGTGAGGGATTGGGTGTCTGTGTGTATGCGTGTGTTTTGCGGTTGACCACGTGCCAAAGTTAGTCATTCTTGTTGAATACTATGTGCACAGAGGGTGTGAGGAATCCACTGTTCACACGCCTTGACACATGCTTGTGGTTTAGTGTATCTTCTCCGATGCCTCGAATGTCAAAGATTCCACAAATCATTACGGGAGAGAGGATCGGAATATAGCGGAAAAAGGGAAAAGGGGGAAGAGGCGGGGATGAGAGTAGAAGGAGAGACAGGAGAGGAGAGGAGAGATGGGGAGAGGAGAGGAGAGATGGGGAGAGGAGAGGAGAGGAGAGGAGAGGTTAAATATTTTGGACCATAGAAACTATTTTTTGTAATTATTTTATATAATTTTCTCACCACTATATATATTTTATAGTTAAATATATAATATAGCTGCTTTTGCTTCCCATTTTGAGTTGCGAGTACTTTCTAGAGAATGTACACAGTAACATCCTGAGGGAACAATTCAGACCAGTAAAAATGGCCCCTGAGAGTCACCATCACTCACTCGGGGACAGGCTATAACGCAGGATGATTTACATCAGACATAGCATGATAAACATGTTGGTGTACATAGTTGTTTTGCAATAACAGCAGTGAGGATAACACTGAGGGAATGTTACAGAAGATATTTACTGGTAACTGAAATCACTGACAATAAAAAAAAAAAAACACTTGCAATCACAGAGGAGCACAACAGATTCAAAACAATATCAAAACCGATTAAAATGCAACTTCGATTACATCATGCAGATGAAAATCAGCCTGGACAAAGGGGATGCTGTGCTTATGTGTGCGACTGTGCGTGTGTGCGTTTGTGCGCACGCGTTTCTCTCTCTGCGTTTGTGTGTGTGTGTGTGTGTGTGTGTGTGTGTGTGTGTGTGTGTGTGTGTGTGTGTGTGTGTGTGTGTGTGTGTGTGTGTGTGTGTGTGTGTGTGGCTGGGTAGTGGCCCTCCTGGGGCCTGTGTGGAAACAGAGTAGTGTTTTAGTGCCTCCCCCTCCGAGGCCTGTTAACCCCAACAGTCTGGAGCTGTCACCCCAATTTGTCCATCAGGAATGAGATATGGGCCAGGGGAGTCAGTGTGTGTGTGTGTCTGTGCGTGCGTGTGCGTGTGTGTGTGTGTGTGTGTGTGTGTGTGTGTGTGTGTGTGTGTGTGTGTGTGTGTGTGTGTGTGTGTGTGTGTGTGCGTGCGTGCGTGCGTGCGTGCGTGCGTGCGTGCGTGCGTGCGTGCGTGCGTGCGTGCGTGCGTGCGTGCGTGCGTGCGTGCGTGCGCGCTAGCTATCACCTAAGTTGAGGTTTGAGGAAGCAGAGGGAGAAGAGGAATGAGCGCTGTTACGCATTCAGAATCAGAGCCACAATAACATGGGTCAGTAGGGTCACATATGAGGAATCTGCTTTGGCTCACGCTGCCTCGACAGCCCTGCATCTTACTGCAAGTACCAACAAAGTACACATTCAGTTCATATACAGGACTCACATTTGTGTGATGCACACATGCAGTATGCAAAGCATACATTCAGCTGACGAAAGTGCACCACAGACGCAGTTTAACCACTTAGACTTTACATTTGAAAGAAAAACAAAATCTGTAGATCTGTATCTGTGCGTGAGCTTGTAGATCTGCTATTTGTTTTGAAAATTTCAGAAAGGTTTCACCTACTGTAATGACATGTAGGGATACATGGATTCAGGTTTAAGTGGTTAATGCTGAAAAACAACAGGCTGTATAGTGACTGCAGTGGCCAGTGCGGTAGACCTATAGAGTACCGAAGTCCTGATGTCACTAGTTCATCCCCTGGTTCGTAAAGTAATTTCTCTATGGCGAATAACATTGGGTCATCTTACAATCGTCTCATATAGGAATTGTGGTCCAAAAATAAACAAACTGTCTCGTGATATTGTCAGGGAGGTGACTCTGTATCATTTATGATAGTCAGTCACTTATATTTCATACAATCTGTTTCTGCCGAAAATGTTACTAATTCGGCGGAAGTAACATTAGCGTTTTCTCACCGTCAGTTGATGCTTCATATCCAAGAGTAAAACCGCCGGGATCATTTGTTTATTTTTGGAACACAGTTCTTATTTGACGCGATATTAAACACGTCTATGGGAATTCAGAATGGGGGGGGGGAAGCGCGACCCAGGTAGGATGCGTAAATGACGTCAGACTTCGGTGCTTTATTTACTCCTGAAATAATTACAAACACACAAAGATGGTGGGGAAAACGGTTTCTCGTTTTCTCTTTTCCTCTCGTTTGCTATTTGCCTCTGTCTCTGCCCTGCCCAACAGGAAACAGGAAGCCGGAAGCATCCTCCTGTCATCGGACGGGCATGGCCGATTGCTTCCCATGGCCAGGACTGGTGACATCACCCAGGGCTGTTCCAGGACCAGCCAGCGAGCTGAGTCACAGTCTAAACAGTAGCTGACCACTGGCCTTGGCCTGGTATGGCTGGCACGGAGGTCCTCCATGCATCATTTAGTTCTGGATCTTGAGTCATACTCTACTGTACAGCACGAGAGACATGATACACTGCATGGTATGAGTTCAAATGTTAATTCTGGACGCAAAGCGGCAGGGAATTTGACCACATGAACCCTAGGGACCCTATTATGGGCATGTCATGATACGCGAATAATCGGACGAAAATAGCTGAGCCACAAGCTGGCTTGTAGATTGCCTTGCATGTTTGCCGAATGGATTTGGTGTAGAGGGATAAAGGACCTAGAACACAGGGTTAGTATAGGGTTAAGTGGTTAAGCTCGATGTCAAAGGTGTGTTGTATTTATTGTAATGTTGGAAGTATCTGACAGCCTTGCTCCTGTGATTTGACACTAAACCCCTAACTGCTCCCGATGAGCAAGTTGGTGCCTTGCATGGTTTCCTCAACCGTCGATGTGTGAATGTAATGCAAATCGTAAAGCACTTTGAATAAATGCACCACTAACCATTAACCATTCAACATTCACCATAGATGACAGGGAAGCACCATAGGAAGGACCATAGATGACAGGGAAGCACCATAGGAAGCACCATAGATGACAGGGAAGCACCATAGGAAGGACCATAGATGACAGGGAAGCACCATAGGAAGCACCATAGATGACAGGGAAGCACCATAGGATGCACCATAGATGACAGTGAAGCACCATAGGAAGCACCATAGATGACAGTGAAGCACCATAGGAAGCACCATAGATGACAGTGAAGCACCATAGATGACAGTGAAGCACCATAAGAAGCACCATAGATGACGGTGAAGCACCATATGAAGCACCATAGATGACAGTGAAGCACCATATGAAGCACCATAGATGACAGTGAAGCACCATATGAAGCACCATAGATGACAGTGAAGCACCATATGAAGCACCATAGATGACAGGTAAGCACCATAGGAAAAAACATTGATGACAGGGAAGCACTATAGGAAGCACCATAGATGACAGGGAAGCACCATAGGAAGCACCATAGAATACAGGGAAGCACCATAGAAGGCAGGGAACATTGCTCATCTCTGAAAAACAACATAATTACCAACACCTGTAACTCCCATTATCTGTGTCCCATTGTCTACTCTCATTCTACAGTGGGTCTCTCTCTCTCTCTCTCTCTCTCTCTCTCTCTCTCTCTCTCTCTCTCTCTCTCTCTCTCTCTCTCTCTCTCTCTCTCTCTCTCTCTCTCTCTCTCTCTCTCTCTCTCTCTCTCTCTCTCTCTCTCTCTCTCTCTCTCTCTCTCTCTCTCTCTCTCTCTCTCTCTCTCTCTCTCTCTCTCTCTCTCTCTCATGCCTTGACTTGTCTGTCAATGTGTTGCTTGGCGAGTATTGGTGTGGCGAGAGACTGACTGCAGGATCCAGTGGTGATAAATAACACTAATGAACTGAGAGGTTACAGAGTACAGCCCGACGAGAGGAGAGGAGAGGGTGACATTTTTTCCCTGCACCTCAGCGATGCTTTAAATATAGTGCACGTAACGTGTTCCAGTGGGTTCTCCACAAACACTCTGCCGGCCCCCATCATTTATGGGTGGCAGCAGCTGACGGTAGCATACGAACGTCACATGGTGGCATGTGTGTTTGTGTACGCAGAGGTGTGAATGTGACTGTTTACCTGGCCACCACAGGGGGTTTGTGTGCCTAACATAGTAACTAGACATGATGGAGAGCTATGGCCTGGGAAACATACACACGGGCAAGCGAGCACGCACGCACACGCACACACACACACACACACACACACACACACACACACACAAACACTTAGCCTAGGAGTCTAGCAGGCTTTGGGAAGCATGCAGGACTAGATTCACAGGCAGCGTGAGCCTTTATGCTCCCTGTGTTTGTCGAGGTCCTTTTAAATGAATCCATTAGGACCTGGCGCCACAAGCTCCGACTGCTCAGCATGGCTACACAGATGGCCGGGCCCATTTCTTTCTGTCTCTCTCACACACACACACACACACACACACACACACACACACACACACACACACACACACACACACACACACACACACACACACACACACACACACACACACACACACACATTATGATTGGCTGGTAGTGATAGTGATGATCCAGACCCAGCGAGGGGTCCGGGGCTGTTTGGACAACATGGCGTTTCAGAGCAGAGCAACGCAGGAGCGGTAGGGACTAGGGAAAGACAGATGGAGGTGGCCTTGCCAGAATGAAGACTTTCCCATGGGGCAGAGAGAACCATCGCCACAGGACACACTGACTCACTCACAGACACACATCCAACATACCACAAAGTCACTGAAATCAAATCCAATTTGTCCATAAAGGCCCCCCTTTTATCCGCAAAACACATTTGTCTCAAAGTGGATCCATACAGTTCAGGGGGAAAAAAATGTAATGGCATCATTGGCCAGATGTGGAGATAACACTTGGAGCTGATTGAAGTGGTCAGCTAAATGTCTTGAATCTTGAAAATAGCGGAGTGGGTTTAGGGATTAACTCTTTTGCCTCTCCATCCTTTTTAGGTTAACCACTTAAATCCTATACTTAGTTTATCCGATTCCCATGGACTTTATACCAGGCCCCTCCTGTTTTCACTCTACACTAAATATATTTGCCAAAAATTGCCAATCTTCAAACTCTGTGAGCTTGTAGATCTACTATATCTGAATAGGAATGCTAGGGTTCAAGTGCACGAAGTTGATGTGTGGGACTTTAACAGTGTATTGAATGTGTGAGGAAGACAAAAAATAACAACACATACACACTAATAACTGATGGACCTGATCTCAAGGCCCAACAATAAATTCAGACGAGTATCAAAAATACAAAAATACAAAAAAAAAAGGAAAAAGAGAAAGGGGAGAAGGGAGAGGGGGCTTAGTATAGACCCCTGGGGGACTCCAGTCAACAAAGCCTAATATAGGGTTTAAGTGGTTAAGTGGTTACGAGAGAGAGAAACGGACCAATTAACACAGGATTTTACAGTGAGAGCACCCCTAAACATTCCTAAAAAGTGTTCACCTGAACTGTCAGTATGGGTATACGTTTTCTCCATTCCACTGTGCCTGTACCTCCACGGTGTGGTATCGGGGGATAGGAGGGGTAACAGAGGGGTCTATGTGGTCATCGCCATCATTTACCAGAGAGCTGATGGTCAGCATGCTGTCTGAATGGGACAAAGAGACAGGCCTGTAGACAGGTTTACTCATATCCCATAAAACACATCTGGCCTCATGGATGCCGAGGAACACTCCAACTATGCTGGAGCATACACACGCATGTACACGCACGCAAGCACGTGCACGCGCATGCACGCACACACACACACCAAAAGGCTGGTTACCTGGACACAGCAGCAGGAATCTCATGGGACAAAAGAGCAGAATGCGCGCACGTACACGCATGTGTGTGTGTGTGTGTGTGTGTGTGTGTGTGTGTGTGTGTGTGTGTGTGTGTGTGTGTGTGTGCGCGCACGCGCGTGGATGCGGGGGTGGGTGTGTTGGAGAGAGGGATGGTCGGTTTAGTGAGGGCAAAGTCAATGGTCTTTAATGTGTCCAGTCCACAGCAGGCTTTTATGACCTACTGATGTGGGCTTCAGGGCCGCTTGTTCTTTAAGACTTGCCTGAAATTCACTGCTTTAATGCAAACGGACAGCTGGGGCTGACACCCAGGTCAAACGCTGCCAAACAGACACCCCGGCCCATTCACAAAAATTCCTTTCAGCCACTATCACCACATTTCTGTCCATCACACAGCCCAGCCCAGCCCAGCTGAGACCAGGGCAGGCCTGGCCACATGAAACCAAGGCAGACCAGACAGACCTGACCAGTATGAGCACATCACAGCATAGCATGTCACAGCTTTAAAGGTTACTGCATGCAGACACACACGTACTGTATCCTCAAGGTGACCTAGTTACGGTCCTACCAGTGTCATCGCCCCGAGCCTCCGCTGCATTATCTTTCTCATTTTGCTCTCATGTGTCGAAACTAAAGAGCATCAATAATTGGAGAGGACATCCCTTTCTTTCACTTTGTTTGTTAGTTTTGCCTGAATCATGCTGGCATGAAATACAATCTTTAAGGACAGCTTAGTCATGGGAGTAGCACTGGAGACATGTCACTGATAGATTACTAATTATCATACACAAACTACAAACAGTGTGTTACTATGTGTGGGTGGCAGCATCTGCTTCGGGGTAGATAATCTAAAGATCGGACAGAAATACCTCACTCAAGAGAACACAGGAGTAGAGAATTCGGCAGAGACTTCCCAGATGGCATCAGAATATTCCACATCTGGCCACATCAGATTGGTTGGTGCTTCAAGACTTATTCCTAAGAATTATCTAGTCGTCTAGGAGCCAGCACATTCTCTCCACTCTCTGGGCTGCCAGTTTGAAGTGTTTGAAACAGCCAACTCTGTTATCAGGCAAGGTATTACTGCCACCTGGAATCAAATGCTTTAAGGACAATCCAAGTCCAAACAAATGGGTATTCCAACCACCAAAACTAATACAGTGAGTTATACATGTAAATGGAGATATATGTTTTTATAGTTCAGTGGTTCCCAAACGGTGTGCCCAGCACTGCCGAGAAACACTGGTGTGCCGTGAGACAAATCCAGGTGTGCCTTGGGGATTTTGTGACAACCACTATTACAATATACCACATTCTAACTATGCAAAAAGTTATGAATACTTTGAATGTACTATATCTGTGCTTTGTGCGCACTCATTTTCCAATGAAGAGGCAAATTCTATACCCCATAACATATATTTTACTTTCAACTTGGCATCCCTACTTTGCACATGTCATAGACAAACATTTTATTGATTTATTGATTTAGTTGGTTTGTTCGTTAGTTTATGTGTTGCAATGTGATGCAACGTGAGCTTGTAGGTCTGCTATTTTCACTCTGGATAAGGTGTGCGTTGAGACTTAACTTTCGTGTGCCGTGGGCTCAAACATTTTGAAAGATAATGCTCCAGTTCACAGGGTGTGAGAGTACCGAGTGGCCTAGGCAGCAAATCAATGGAAGTCCAGTGGTGACCTTCTGTCATGAAGTTTTATTTTTGTTCCTTTTTTACTTTTTTTACAATACATTTTTAGAGCACCATGCACAACATTTCACATCCCCTCACATACACAGACTGACCACTGACTTATATACTGGTGGGTAGGTACCTATTACCTGGCTGGCTGATACTATCCCCCAGGTTACGTACCTGAGCTCCCCACTATAACGTCATATTATATTGGACTTAATCTATATTGCACTGAAACACCTTGCACTTAATATTGCACTTGCCCTAATCTCTCAAGAACAGATTCTGCCCTGCGGTGGAATCTGTCGGAGGGGTTCGTCATAACGTGTGCACATTGGCTACAAGTGGGCGTGCCTTCAGATCAGGAAGCGGGCCGCGCTTTACCCAATCAAATGTAGTGGGCGGGATTCACGTGTCCATCCACCCTTCCCCCCTCGAAACTAGCCGAAACTAATTTAACAATAGCGTCCTCGGAGCGGACAAAACCACGGAAAGATATTCACATTTTAACTTACTCTTTCATCATAGAAACAAGTGGGCTTATAACCAAAACCATCCATGTTCTCTGGGAGAAGTGGTGTTAGTGTTCCGTGTAGAAATATTGTTAGTGGGAATGAAAACGTAGTCGCACCAACCGGAAGTAATGCGCTGAAGGCAGACATGAAACCGGAGTTTCCCTGCGCACTGGTCTTCCATTTTCCTCCCGCCAGACCCCACAGACAATATCAGAAAACAGAGGTCGCTGTTTTTCATTTTCTGTGGGGTCTGGCTACGCGAGACTACACTTGCCCTGATGTGTATTCCGCTTAGATACATTATACATGTCCATTATGATCACCAAACATGTGTGTCCACAGGTGGAACTTGTTGGCTGATTGGCCAGCTCAGCTGAACAGGAAACAACTCAATGTACTCCATAAACAATCAAATCATGACTGTGCAAAATATGCTGTGCAAAAATCCAAAGGGCCAATATGCTGTGCAAATATTCAATCAATAAGGGCTGTTACAATACATGTGCAAAAATAAGTAACAGAGGACCTCTCTGTTACACAGGGCATGGCCCCCAGGGGGACAGCCATGGAGCCAATTGAAAACGAGAGGTAATCTATTTATTAATTTATTTACTTTTTAAACCACTTTCAACTGGCATCCCTATTTGGGCATGTCATTATTATCAAGATGTTCAAAAGACGTTCAAACATTTTTAAAAACAGCTAAATAACAGATCAACCCAAGGTCATAACACGGAGTGATGCAATGCATTGAGCTTGTAGATCGGCTATTTTCACAATTTTCTTGTATTTGTTTAATACATTTTTTAAGCATAAGAAAAAAAAAACACTACTTTTGTGCAACACTGTAGTTCGATGAAGTAGGGCATTAATTTACAAAAACAAACAAACATGAAATATGGAGATACAAGGTTTCTGCCTGACAGCAGTGATTTGTACACACTCAGGACTCTACAGTGCATACAGTAGGACAGCAGACAGGTAGGGACTCCCAGTGTGGTCAGAGTGAGTCCAATATGAATCCATGGATGTGTATGCAGGAGAAAAGGTCGTATTGTACCCTACTCCTGAACAAGCACGCCTTTCCCACAGAGCTCAAACACACACACACACACACACACACACACACACACACACACACACACACACACACACACACACACACACACACACACACACACACACACACACACACACACACGTACGGTTTTCCCACAGTGATCCGTACTCCCAGGGGAGTAAATTGCGGTAATCCAGGGCAGCGGATTCAGACGCAGCAATTACACCGGCGAGAACGGCTTGGGAAACAACACACACACACACACACACACACACACACACACACACACATACACATACACATACACATACACATATACATATACATATACGTAACACACACACACACACACACACACACACACACACACACACACACACACACACACACACACACACACACACACACACACACACACGCACATACATGCACACATACGTACACAGCTATATCAACAAGGTACACATGCACACACGCACACACACACACAAACGCATCCATTCAAAAACTTTAACACTATTATGCACACACTATTATCCATGTTCTTTCACTGTACACAAGCAGAGAAAACCCGCATATAAATATAAAAGCTATTTTTGCTCTCTCACACACACATGCTTTAACATGCATACTCGCGCACATGCACACCCACACCAAAACACATGCTTTTAACACATGTACACATACACACAGAGAACAAAACACATGCTACTGTATCACACAACTGACCAAACACAAGCGTGCACACACGCGCTCGCGCGCACACACACACACACACACACACACACACACCCGCACATTCACACACACATGCACACACACATGCACCCACATTCGCACACACGCACGCACGCACACACACACACACACATAAATACACCCGCACATTCACGCACACATGCACCCACATGCGCACAGCCACACAACACGCGCACAAGCACACGCGCACGCACGCACGTGCACACACACACACACACACACACACACACACACACACACACACACACACACACACACACACACACACACACACACAGTGCGGAGAGGCTATCCGCCTGTCAACACTGCAGCAAATTAACTGACATCAAACACCACTGAGCACAGGCTTAGACATGTAGGGTACACAACCTGACCGAGGGAGGGAGTGGAGGGGGGGTGGGAATAGGTAGAAAAGGGACGAGATGAGGGAGCTAGATGGAGAGAACGGGTGAGAGAGGCGGGAGATGCATGGGAAGAGAGAGAGAGACAGAGAGAGAGAGAGAGAGAGAGAGAGAGAGAGAGATAGAGAGAGAAAGAGAAAGAGATGGCTAAAGGAGAATGAGGGGAGAGGAATAGATGACCATCTCCCATAAATGTCCACCTCTACAGGCCTCTTTCTCTCTCTCTCTCTCTCTCTCCCTCTCTCGCTCTCTCTCCCTGACATGCATGCACTCACGCTCGCGTACGCAGCACCCTTGTGGGTCCAAATTTGTACACTCTTAGAGTTAGATGAAGAGTGGGGTTTGACTGTGTGAGCGTGCAGGAGACAGTGTGTGTAGACAGTGGAGAGAAGGATGTCAGTGGATCCCACATGGCTCCTTGTTCAACCACAAACCACTGGAGAGCTCACCACACCAACACACCTGCCCTCTGACAACCACCAAGGGCACTACGGCTATAAAAACTACTTTCAAACCATGACGAGAGCTAAATACAGACATGAAAAGATTTTTTTTTAAAGGGAGAGAGCTAAATGTAGGCCAGGCTACTTTAAGGAATTACATTAAAAATGACGGTGTTCAAAGTAGATGTGAATGAATCCACTGTAAACGTTTTGACATGGGAAATTCAAGCAGCATCGCTGACACCTCGTCTTAAGAACTCAAATCAATCAATCAGTTCTATCATAGGCCTATTTGGTCAGTGAAACCTGAAATGTGCGATAATAGGCTATTTTCTTGGATTGTTATAGCTTCCATATTGACAGATGTTTGACATTGTATTGTACCTGAACGGCTCAGTATCGCCTCCAACTGAATCGGAGTGTAAACTACAGAGATATGGGACCAATTCCAACAATTTAACAGACATGGTCAAATGTAGGTATGTTTTCCACTGAACAATGGGCACTCAATGGTGTGCAATGCACTGAGCAGTAGACAGTAGACGATCGGCCCTATTTCTACAGATCACTCTGACCATCGAATAACCTTACGGTTCTGACAAGCATCAACACTGTGCAGCTATAGCACTATAGTCAAAACAGAGGCGTTGCTAGCCTTGACGCTATTGCCTTGCAGTGTTATCAGCGTGAGACGCCAGACATTGGGCCAGTCTGAATCAAGCTTATTCTTCTGTTTTTGTTGCGACGGTAGAGCTAAGGCAGACACCTGGTCTAATCCAGCTGCCTCTCGTCACAGCCCTGACCTGCTGAGCCAGAACTCTTAACTAGGTCAGAGACACGCGCGACCCCCTAGCCTGCCTTATAGAGGGACTTGGCCAATGTATACGGCTGCAACCCGGTTAGCACTGCCCCTGGACGCAAGCTAGCTTTACATATTACTAATTTGTACTGTTAACTGCAACACTGACAGTTGTGTGTGTGTGTGCGTGTGTGTGTGTGTGTGTGTGTGTGTGTGTGTGTGTGTGTGTGTGTGTGTGTGTGTGTGTGTGTGTGTGCGTGTGTGTCTGTGTGTGTGTGTGTGTGTGTGTGTGTGTGTGTGTGTGTGTGTGTGTGTGTAATTAGGAACTCTGACAGGTACACATTAGCTCTGTAACTGATCTCACGGGAGTTTTCCTGTCTGTCAGGCTCTATTGCTCAGAGAGAGCTCAGCCTAGCACAGCGCTAGCTCACCCACAGCCCCCCAATGACCCATCCATCTACTCTCTGTATTACATTTTTTTCTCTTACACACGCTTGCACGCACGCACGCTTGCACGCACTCACACGCGCACACACACACACACACACACACACACACACACACACACACACACACACACACACACATACATGTGCACACATTCTGCACTCCATCCATTACCCGTACCTAATCTCTAAATGTCTACACAATGAACTCACAATGTAATGTCTATTTCTCAAATTCTGCTATACTCAGTGGGGATATTTGGCCCTCACAAGTATTAGGCGCACACACACACACACACACACACACACTCCTGCTCTCTGTGGGGATTGTTCAACGTGATAACAGGGAGCTATTCACCCCAACACACCCGCCACCATGCTACAGTAAGTGCTAAGCCGTGGTGACTTCTCCCGTTGCCTCAGCCAGAACCAGCTGTGTTGTCTCACCTCCCTTGCTCTGGCCTTCACTGGCCAGCTAGCGGTGTTGCTAGGATGGGCTAACGCCGGCCACGGGTGCCGCTAATGCTGACGTTGTGGTCTTGTGTCTCACACACACCACAGCTGGATCCCTTCACCTCCCCTCCTCCAAGCCAGGCTGATAGTTTCTGCATGCGCACGTGTGTGTGTGTGTGTGTGTGTGTGTGTGTGTGTGTGTGTGTGTGTGTGTGTGTGTGTGTTAGCAGTACAGTACGCGCATGTGTACATAGTGCGTGTATTTATGCGCACAAATGTGTGCACATCGTAGTGTTTGAGTGTAAGTGCGTGCATGCATGCATGAATTTGTGTGCGTGTGTGTGTACATGTGGTCTGCAAGTGTGTGTGTGTGTGTGTGCGTGCGTGCGTGCGTGCATGTGCGTGTTCCACTCATTACAGAGTGAGCTACTCGGCCCTGACACTTGTTTGTTTTATCGCTGAGTCATTATGGCTCCGTGAGGCCGTCAGTTTAACAGCCTCTCACAGGTTAACAGCTTGTAAGTGAGAGATAATGATTTATGCGCTGTTCCTCTGTGAGGTCTTTATGGAACTAATAGGAGGTTATCCTTTTATTTTAAATAGCCTATCCAGATTATCTGATGAGATAATTTGTACTGGGTATTCCAGGCATTAAAAGGAATGGCCAAGAGGGCTGTTATAGAAAAGATGTAAAAATATCCAGAGTCTTGTCTCCTTGCTGAACATTAGTCATTTTCTAAGAGTTTTTGTGGAGATATAACAGAGTTTTATACAGGCCTCCTGCCACAGCTATCCTGAATATAGCACAGCTGATCACATGCATGTGCACACATACTAAGGCAGTGGTTCTCAAACTTTTTCATGTCAAGGACCCTCAAAATGTTGGCTGTGGACCCCCCATCACAAAAATATTTTGTGCCAGGGATTTAAAAATATTTATTTTGTATCTCTGGTATTTTATTTTTGAATAGCCAAAGTATAAAATATGTTTGAAGGTGGTTAAAATAATTTGCTGGGGACCCCCTGGTACCCCCCAAGGACCCCTTGGAGTCCCCGGACCCCAGTTTGAGAACCAGTTGTATAAGGGGTCTAGTCCAGTGGTTCTCGACCTTTTCAGGGCCCACTTGAATATCTTGAAAGCATTTGCGGCCCACCCATCTGACCACTTGACAAGTGGTCATGATAGGTGGTCCAATATCATTATCTAGATTATGCTGATGGCAGATGATTGGACTTGTGGTATAAGCAAGCAGGCTCACGTAGGAACCATTTTCCACCATCTGAGCCGTTTTAAATCAGCAACACTTTGGACCTGCACTGTACTTGTGTGCACACGCACATGTGCATGCACACAGGCACGCTTGTACGCACTACGCAGGCACACGTGCACACACACACACACACACACACACACACGTGGGGTTACTATACACTTTCTGCTGCCAGTGATACTCTCTCTGTTAACATATTCACTGGCAGACGTCACATGCGAGCAAACACAAGCGTGCACACACACACACACACACGCACGCACGCACGCACGCACAACGTTCCCAGAATAGCAATGGTTTTTAATCACGGTTGTGAAGCGTCGCAGGGGCTGTTTTTAGAGTAAATTACCTCTTGCGCGCGCACACACACACGCACACGCACACACACACACACACACACACACACACACACACACACACACACACACGCACCCACACACACACACTCTCATGCACTGCCCGGTGGGGATGGTAATATAGAGGTATGGCCACCCGTGAGTGAATTCTCTATAGAGGGAGCCTGTTTACTCTGTAATGGAAGCTCAACAGTCAGAGATGATGAATTATACAACCTGAATTCATCTTCTTCTTCTGTTTAGCTTTCTTTCTCCTTCTTTTTTTCTCCCTCTATATATATCTCTCTCTCCTTTGCTCATTATCTATTTAAATAGCTTGTTCTCTCTGTCTTTCACACAATCATTCTCTCTCCGCCTCCCCTCTCTCTCTCTCTCTCGCTCTCACTGTGTTACGATCAGTGAAAGCGGACCCAAATGCAGACACAAACAATGGAATGGAGTCAAATAAAAGGGGTTTATTGTAGGGATAAAGGGGAACGGCTGAGCTGGGCTGAGCTGGATGGTGGAGGGCTGAGCTGAGCTGAGTGTGGCCGGCTAAGCCCGGTTTACGCTTCGTGGCACGACGGTGCCGAGTGTGGAAAATAGCAGACCTGTAAGCTCACAATGTTGCGGCGGATGCAATGCCTTGTGAGCTTGTAGGTCGTCTATTTTCGGCACTCGACACCTGCGTGCGACAAAATATAAATCAGATGTGGGGTGGGGGGGTTTCAGCCAGGCAGGCATCCAGGAGGCACAAGGAAACACGGTAAGTAGGCCTACTAGTAAGCAGCAACACAAACAATTAGTTAATAATTATTCGGTTTCAGCTCCTCCACATTGTAGCAACAAGAATACCCCCCCCCCCCCCAAAACAACAACAACAAACAAACAAACAAAAAACTGTAAAGTTACAAACAGCAAGGTTAAGGTGCCTTTACAATATATGCCACATTCATGGGTCTAAATGTTATATATATATGATATATATGTGTGTGTGTGTGTGTGTGTGTGTGTGTGTGTGTGTGTGTGTGTGTGTGTGTGTGTGTGTGTGTGTGTGTGTGTGTGTGTGTGTGTGTGTGTGTGTGTGTGTGTGTGTGTGTGTGTGTGTGTGTGTGTGCGCGCGCCAAAGCAATTATAATTATAAACTGTCAGGTGCTTGTGGGGAATAACTAAGGCAGGGCAGGCCTATGACTGACCATGTACTGACCATGCTACTGACCATGATACTGACTATACAGACCACGATACTGACCATGATACTGACACTCTCTCTGGGTCACTGGCTGAGTCTTGTATTCCAGTGGAAAGACATTCCATATTCCATATGGGCAGTGCTTACTCAGCCCCCTGCTGTACAGTTTATGCAAAGAAAGCTCACTGCTGCTACATGCACGTTCACACACTCCGACACCTGCTTTGACAGTAAGCCCACTTAAATTGAGCAGTAGGCATGGTTAAGGACAAATATAATGTGTTCGTGGGTGAGTGGGATTTCATATTGTCAAGAAGTTTGGTACAGTATCTGTTTTAACTCCTGTGTGTCCAGTATTTATTCAATTCACCACAGAGTATGCTAACCACTCCATGCATGTTCAGTGGATTGTACAACTATAGCCAAAATGTTGTATGGTTACAGCAAGATTGAGGCTTAGCACTTGTACAAATGGCAGTGGTAAGGACAATATTTAAGACACACAAAAGAGCAGTCTCGGCTGTCATATAAAAACTTTTAAGATCTCCATAACTGACAGCTTTTCCATGAATAAATAAAGCATCTTTATTATCTGTTTGACAACCATGCATATTTGTTATTTCTTTGTGTTTTGGAAAGGACTTTTCTGAATTTAAGCTCCTTCGCCTTAAAATGTAACAGTCTGACATTGTTAATTTCTATGGGAAAAGAACATGAGCTGAAATGCATCACATACACATTCAGTTGTAAAAAATGACTAATATCTATCAGTCTAGCACTATTGAGCTTATGTGAGACATTCCAGTGCTCCATGTATAGTGGAAGTTTTAGTTTGAACAATAGTCCTGCATCTAGACCTCCCTTATTTGTGCGAAAACCCATAGTTCTCGACCGACTACTACAACTTTAAAGGTCCATTTGGGTCCATTTGGGTGAAACACTGAGGAGTTCATTGTATTATTTCGACAGTAAAATGTCCGGTATTAATTTATCCATTTGTAACTCGGAGAGTGTACAAAAGACATTTGTACACTCAAAGATAAAGGTATGTAAGTGATATTTTTTGGTTAAAACAAAATGCAAAATGTATTATAAATTCTATATTCTTATAATCATTCGATTGTTTGTTCAGTACACAGGCTCTCCCTGTCTCTCCTGCTCTTTAATAAACAGGAAATACGTTTTCAAGTGGGTTCCCTATTTCAGCCAATCAGGAGAGAGTACCCATTTATCAGCTTCAATTTGATAGTGTTCCAGTTTCAAATTGTTCTGCTCGTTTCTTTGCGTCATCACTTCCAATTTCACTTGTTTATCCTGTATGAGTTCTGTCACCTGATTTGATGAAATTGGTATCCTGACCTGGAATATCAGTATTCCAGGTTGTTTTTTTTATTCACTACATAAAAGAGCTGAAGAGGTGAGGAGAACCACTGTTACTTAACAAACACTACATAGCAATGATTGACATCAGAATATAGAGCTATTTAACACTTATTTTAACAAACCACTATCACTTTCCCTATACCTTTAAATGAACACTGAGGATTGAACTGTGTGTGAGGGGTTCTGGGAGAGAGGTGGGTCACGTCCTGCAGCAGTGGAGACTGTTAGGTAATGTTTGAACAGAGTACGTCTGAGCCTGGTCACTCTCTGTCGACCTGGAAACACTCCCAACATTGAACAAGCTCCGCTAATCCCCTACCACCGTATGAGGGCCAGAGACATCCAATCTGTGTGTCTGTGTTTGCATGTGTGTCCATGCATGCTGGCGTGTGTGTGTGTGTGTGTGTGTGTGTGTGTGTGTGTGAGTGTGTGTGTGTGTGTGTGTGTGTGTGTGTGTGTGTGTGTGTGTGTGTGTGTGTGCCGAGGACCATTGGGATTTCCCTCTTTAATTAATTCAGGATTTGTTCGGGGCACGGGGTCAGACATGGAGGGAGAGGCGGAGGCATTTTCTCATGTAAAGCCTCGAGGCCTAGGTGTGTGTGAGTGTGTGTGTGTGTGTGTGTGTGTGTGTGTGTGTGTGTGTGTGTGTGTGTGTGTGTGTGTGTGTGTGTGTGTGTGTGTGTGTGTGTGTGCGTGTGCGTGTGTGTTGGGGCCGGTGAAGAAAGCAAGCGGGGAAAAAGTGGGAAAACAGAAAGTGAAGAACAACAGATTGAGAGCGGAAGAGAGAGACGTAGAGAGAAAGAGGTATACAAAAGAGAGACATTACGTAAAGGGGATTGTAAGGTTCAGTTCCACTTATGTGAAGCTTGTCCCTCAGATGAGACTGAGTGGACAGTGGATGGAAATAATTATGTGCCCAGGTGTGTTATGTTTCTTCTCTTATTCCCTCCACTCTCTCCTCACTGTCCTCACGTCGTACTCAGGCCACCTGTCCACTTTCACATGCTGAACAGTAAGCAGCAACAGCCAGCAGAGAGGAATTAAGGTGACCACACAGGGTATGAATACGATACTGGCCGTCTTAAGCCTAATGAACTATATGCTTTGTCATACAACGGTGTTGCGTGTAGAAAATAGCAGACTATTTTATTATTATTTAGAAACTGACACTGACATGATACTGACCATGATACTGACTATGATACTGACTTGACACTGACCATGATACTGACCATGACACTGACCATGATACTGACCATGATACTGACCATGATACTGACCATGATACTGACCATGATACTGATATGATACTGACCATGATACTGACAATGATACTGACCATGATACTGACCATGATACTGACATGATACTGACCATGATACTGACATGATACTGACCATGATACTGACCATGATACTACCATCTGTGAATATTTTACTGATATGTCGTCGGCAGTATCCTCCATGGCACCACCTCCTCCATGGATGGCAGCCCTCGATAAATTCCAATATGTTCAGAACTCAGCTCAGAACTCAGGCGGGTACCTGCTCACCATTCCAGAGTCCATATTACACCAGTCCTCCATGACCTACACTGGCTTCCTGTCAAACAAATAGTCATCTTCAAAATACTACTCACCACCTACAAGGCACTGAACAACCTGGCTCCGCCGTATCTCCCGGACCTCCTCCAAAGTCATGTCACCTCAGGTCTGGTGACGCCAACCTCCGGATGGTCCCCAAGACCGAGCATCGAACCTGGGGCGATAAGAATTTTTCTGTTAGTGCCCCATCCCTGTGGAGTGCACTCCCCAACACTATCAAAGAAGCCCCCACCCTCCCATTGCTCTCAAAACCCACCTCTTCAATATCGCTTTCCCCAGCACGGCAGCACCCCTGTTTTACTGTTCCACAGTTTTTTATGATTTTACTCTCAGTCTCAGACCTTGCGTTTTTTATTGTGTTTTCCTAATAATTTGGATTCTTTTTCGTTGTTTTCTCCTCATGTAAAGCGTCTCTGGGGACTTATAAAAGTGTTAAATAAATCTGAGATATCTAATTAATATGAACCGGACTTCATCCATGAATTCATTATACAGTATGGTGTGCAAATGGATGTTTATATAGTTTTCACTGTGAACTCATTCAACACGTCTGTTCCATCTGTTCTCTTTAGCAGTGCTAAGAATTAATGTAGCCCCGCGTGACACCTCTCGGCAAATCGCAGTGGTGCATTAGCCCTATTGGTCCATTATTTTCTGGAGGCCTTGAAGCCAAAACAGATGATGTACAAGCTCACAACCTATCACAACGCAACATGTTATGAGCTTATAGATCTGCTATTTCTGCTAATAGGGACGCTAGGGGTTTATGTGGTTAATGTGTTAACATTGACACCAGAGAGAATGAGGCATGGAGTGCTTTTGCCACAGGTAGCTTGGCTGCTTATGACAACCCATAACTCATAAAGACAAAGAGAACCACGTTCATGTTTGCTATGGACACCAAACTTCTTGAAAACATATTTTGGAGCTCAGAAACACATAAATACCTGCTGGGCACTCAAAATTTATTTTCTTCTGAATAGGAATATAAAAATATGTGTTTTGGCCATTTTGTGTATATTTTGAAACATATCCACCTAACAACTAACAAATCACATATGTCGAGGAGCTGTGTGTGTGTGTGTGTGTGTGTGTGTGTGTGTGTGCGCGCTCGCATGCATGAACGTGTGTGTGTGTGTGTGTGTGTGTGTGTGTGTGCGCGCGCGCTCGCATGCATGAACGTGTGTGTGTGTGTGTGTGTGTGTGTGTGTGTGTGTGTGTGTGTGTGTGTGTGCGTGTGCGTGTGCGTGTGCGTGTGTGTGTGTGTGCGTTTAATTGGTTCCGTCAGCATATTAAAGTGTCCACCCGTTCTGCAGTTCCCGTGAAGTTGTTGTCAGCTGTTTTCATGCCTGCAAACACATGCACCAACAGGAGGAATGTATATTGTATACACTCTCATGCACATAAAGCTTTAAAAACGTATTACAGTGACTTGCACATGCACATTCTGTCCTCTGTGTTGTTAATGATATGCAGATATACATGTGAACATCATCTATGCACACATATGCGTGTGGCACACACACACACACACACACACACACACACACACATACTGTACTGTCTGTGGTATTTCTAGGTCTCTTAATGATTCATAGGGAGTAGCAGAGTGTTATTAGTTTGGAGTGTCTGAGTGTCTGTGTGTGTGTGTGTGTGTGTGTGTGTGTGTGTGTGTGTGTGTGTGTGTGTGTGTGTGTGTGTGTGTGTGTGTGTGTGTGTGTGTGTGTGTGTGTGTCTGTACGTGTCTGTGTGTGTCTGTACGTGTGTCTGTGAGTGAGCGTAGATTTCCAGCACGGTGACATTTCTTAGACCAACATGAGTCAGTCTGTGAAGAATTTCAAAACTCTTTATGAGCGTGTGAGCCACATTTGTCCTTCTGAGAGCCAACAAATAAAAGTGGATGTGTTTATACTGTACATGCGAGACAGAGTGCGGGTGCATGCGGGGCTTGTGTCGTCGCACGTGAATGAAATGTATGAAATATAGAGCACAGTAAAAGATATTTCTCATCATCTGAGAAAGTTATGTTGGCTGTAAAGCGTCCCGCACATGTACATTTATTATGAAGGGGAAGAATGTGTCCCATTATTCAGTGATTGAGTGTCATATAAGAATGAAGATGAAGATGTGTGGAGCCTTGATTTATATTTAGTTGTGCGGCAGTGTCTCGCACCGAACAAAACAGATCTACAAGCTCACAATGCGTTACAGTGCAACTCATTGTGAGCTTATAGATCTGCCATTTTTGGTTTGTGTCACCGGCGCACGTATAAATCCAGTTAATTCAATTCCAGATATTTTTGTTTTAAACAGGCAGGTGTCTATATACTGTGTGTGTGTGTGTGTGTGTGTGTGTGTGTGTGTGTGTGTGTGTGTGTGTGTGTGTGTGTGTGTGTGTGTGTGTGTGTGTTTGCGGGCGTGTGTGTGTGTGTGAGTGGATGTGTGTGTGTGTGTGTGTGTGTGTGTGTGTGTGTGTGTGTGTGTGTGTGTGTGTGTGTGTGGTTAACAGGAATGTGCTGGGTGCAGTAATTGAGAGATAAGATCATTTCGGACTGCTTGGGTGCTGACAGACACTCATACAGGAGATGAGGCTTGAGAGAGAGAGAGAGAGAGAGAGAGGGAAAAGAAGGGAAAGAGAGAGAGAGAGAGAGAGAGAGAGAGAGAAAGAGAGCGAGAGAGAGAGAGAGCGAGAGAGAGAGTACCCATCCATTCCTCCATCTCCAGTAGCCACATCTGTCAGGTGTGCTACCGATGACCCACTTACCTGCGGGTACTATCACTGACAGCATTTTTACACACACACACACACACACAATGCACGCACGCACGCACGCACACGCACACACACACACACACACACACACACACACACACACACACACACACACACACACACACTGGAAGACATTGTAAACCACTGCGATCAATAGAGGCATTGATCGAACTGCCATAATTCAGCAGAGACTTCCAAAACCCAAATTGTCAAATTGCAGTTTGTGTAATTACAACATGATGTGATAAGCAGGAACAACACCCATCACACTGCTGCCTTGTTGTCTATTACAGTTATGGATACAAAGACATGTATTCACAAATAAGAGTTTATTCTGCGTGTATTCTATTTTTTATTTGAAATGCAGCATGTTCGTCTGAGCTGAAATGTGTGTGTGTGCGTGTGCGTGTGCGTGTGCGTGTGCGTGTGCGTGTGTGTGTGTGTGTGTGTGCGCGTGTGTGCGTGTGTGTGTGTGTGTCCTAATGACTAATGGAACTGGTTCAGCTTGTGTGAGACGAGACTGGCGGCTGCGGAGAGGTGGACTCCCCGACATGGAGCCAACAGCGTCCCAGGAGACGGGGAGAGCCCATGTGTGAGTTGGGGGGATGTTAATGATTTTAAGGAACGGGGCAGAGAGGAGGTGGGACACAACCCGTCAGGGTTATAAAGGAGGGCTCGCTGTTGAGCCGCATCCAAGCACACTTCCCTCTCTCATTGGACCCAATGGAGCTCTGTCTGTGTGTATGCCTTTGTGTATGTGTGTGCCGTCTGTGTGTGTGTGTGTGTGTGTGTGTGTGTGTGTGTGTGTGTGTGTGTGTGTGTGTGTGTGTGTGTGTGTGTGTGTGAGTGGATGTCCAGTGGGGCTATTCTGGTTAATGTGTCCAGGGTCAGAGACGCGGCAGGTTATGAAACTTAATTCCCCTCGTAAACCAACTCATTTCCACTCTCACATGAAGTGCATACAGGGAGAGATGGAGGGAGAGGGAGAGAGAGAGAGAGGGGAAGAGAGAAAAGGGGGTGGGTGGGTAATGGATGGAGGGGGGGAGAGAAAGAGAGAGAGAGAGGGGGGAGGGTAATGGTCGCTCAGAAGAAGGAGAGAAAGGACTGTGAAAATGAGAAAAGAGGAAAGAGAGGAAGGGGGTACCATAGGGGGTGTATGGATGGATGCAGGGATGGACGCACGGACGGGCGGACGGACGAATAGGCGGACAAATGGACGGACGGACGGACGGACGGACGGACGGACGGACAGACGGACGGACAGACGGACCATGGATGGATGGATGGATGGATGAATAAATAAATGGATGGTTAGATGGATGGAGGCAGAGGAATGCCAGTCTTTAATCCGTCTGTGAGAGCAACAGCTCAGGCTCAGGTGTCTGCCTGTGAATGGGCCTGTGTCACATACAATCTCACTGCACCCAGAGAGAGAGAGAGAGAGAGAGAGAGAGAGAGAGAGAGGAGAGAGAGAGAGAGAGAGAGAGAGAGAGAGAGAGAGAGAGAGAGAGAGAGAGAGAGAGAGAGAGAGAGAGAGAGAGAGAGAGAGAGAGAGAGAGAGAGAGAGAGAAGAGAGAGAGAGAGAGAGAGAGAGAGAGAGAGAGAGAGAGAGAGAGAGGGAGGGAGAGTAGATCAAGGAGGGAGCGAGGAGAACATGACAACAGGAATGTGAATATGTGAGTGTGTGTATGTTTCAAAAAAGGAAGGTTTGCAGGAAGAGGTGCAAACAGATCTCTGTCTGTCTGTCTGTCTGTCTGTCTGTCTGTCTGTCTGTCTGTCTGTCTGTCTGTCTGTCTGTCTGTCAATCATCACCAGCCTCCTGTATGCCCTGAATGGGAGCCAATTTGTTGAGAATTTGCAACTCTCTCTCTCTCTCTCCTATTTCTCTAAGTCTCTCCATCTCTCTCTGATTCGGTCCATCTATGCCTGAAGACTGTTCAGAGTCCAACAACATTCACAAGGGGAATGCGTATTGTTGTGGAAGTCTATGTTACCTTGGGGGTAGCCAGTGCAAGACACATTTAAACTGGTCGACATTGACAACAATACGCAGGTCTCCCCCACGCAGCTCTCAGCTGAACGTGGCTAACTGCACTCATCTCACCACAATGTGTGTGGTGCTAATTACGCCTGTTCTGTCTACAAAACAGCCCCCTCATTTTTCACCTGCCTAAAACACACATTCCCATGTGACACACACACGCACCCACATATATAATCACATACACACCCCCCCCCCACCTTCTTCAAGCTCGCTATCTCCCTCCAGTCTGTGTGTGTGTGTGTGTGTGTGTGTGTGTGTGTGTGTGTGTGTGTGTGTGTGTGTGTGTGTGTGTGTGTGTGTGTGTAGTGATGTCCATCGGATCCCCCTGCTGTCTCAGATGTCCTTCATCGCTGCTCACAACACATCAGTCATTCTAAAGCTGCCCTGCAGCCCCAAAACACACACACACACACACACACACACACACACACACACACACACACACACACAGGTAAAAACATACTAAAATACCACACAAACTCTCTGCCACACATGCGCACGTGCGCGCGCACCTCACATTATGCACAATTGCACAGGTATCTTGCATCTTAACACAAGCAGCACAGAAACACACACACACACTCAAAGACACCCCTATATAAGCCTGAGGCAGGCATATTCTTGTGACTGGTCTCCATCCTGGGTGGCAGGAACACACACACACACACACACACACACACACACACACACACACACACACACACACACACACACACACACACACACACACACACACACACACACACACACACACACACACACACACACACACACACACACACACACACACACACACACACACACACACACACACACACACACACACAGCCACTATGGCTGGTGAAGGAGGCCCAGTGACAGAATGGGGTGATACTGATAGATTAAAGTGATGCCAGTAGCACTGGAGTGCTGGTCAAAGAACTGGAACCAGACAGACCTGGTCTGAGATGGTGGAGGGAAGGAGAGGCGGGGGGATTTACAGGGGCTGCTAATTCCACCTGGGACCCCCGAGAGTGACCCCAAAACACAGACCTCCCGCCTCAGGCCGCACACAAGCCAAAACACATGCTCAGTGAGCCACACACCGCCACAGACGCCCTGACCCCCAAAACACACACACACCCCAACACATATACTTCTACACCTCAGTCACATCAATGCTTCTCCTACACTTTCATGTCAAGGACCCCCATCTGAAAAGATTTTGTGCCAGGGGCCCCCATAAAAGATTTATGTTGGCAGCAATTATTCCAAAAATGTTCAAGATTTCTTTCTAAAATAGCAGATTTACAACTTTTTCTTTTTTAACAGTCGAAGCAAAATAGGGTTAACGTGGTTAAAGTGCTCCTCATTTTTGCTGGGGACCCCCTGGAACCCGCTCAAGGACCACTGGGGATCCCCTGGGCTGACTTTGAGAACACATTATATCATCACTGTCACGCGTAAACCTTGTATGTCCAAAACTGTGACTTTTCAAGGAAATGTAATAAAGAACTTAATGTGTACCAGTGGATCCAGTGTAGTGTTATTTAGTCACACAAGCTCTTAGCCAGATAAACCCCTGTAGTCTTAGAGAACTGGACTCGAGGTACAAATCTACTTTGACCACTTTTCCAAAATCTCTTTGCCAAAAATAGATTTTTGGCTAATCTTCCGCCTAGAATATGGAAGCAAAAATAGCAGATCTACAAGCTTCAAAACGTGTCACATCGCAACAATAGGCTATTTTTGCTATTTTACGTGATACTGTCGACGGAGTATAAAATAGGGTATTCATTTATGAAAAACATAAATATATGAATTATAGAGATACAAGTGTTCAGTTGCCCGACAACAACGATATGAAGATCAATCTAAGTTCAACATTCCAAAAATGCGATAGTGCCTCCTTTTACAGAATTGCCGGCATGAAGGCAAAGCACATTGTTGGCGGCTCTTCGCTGTTTTACTCATGTTGATGTGCTTACAAACAATTTTGTTTGCCAGAACAGGATCCCATCCCATTTGAAATCCCAAACTGACTGAATTTGATGTTTTCTGTGTTTCTTTGTCAATGCTGTCCTTGAATTCTACCTCTTATCCATTTTTCGCATTGGATTTCATGGCTCACTCAGACGGGATGAGGACATGAGAACTCAGGAGACGGAGACAGAGCAGGGTCAACCAATCTTCACTTCCCGCACGATAAGTGCCCGTCGAATCCCGACTCACAGGGCGATGGTGTGTCCAGGATAATGTCTATGGCCGCTGGAAAACCCTGTCAACTCGCGTACATGACAGACCACCCTGTTTGCACATGTCAAGGAAATGATTAAGAACACATTGAGAAGTTGGTACACGATCTTGTGGTCGGCCTGTGTGTTTTCCTGCGGTTTGCATTTGAGAGAGTGAACGCGAGAGAGCGAGCTAGGGGGAGAGTGGGGGTATGAGACAGACAGACAGACAGACAGGGGGGGGAGAGAGAGGCAAACATAAAGGTGAGAGGGAGGAGAGAGGTAGAGAGAGAAAGAAAGAGAGAGAGGCAGAAAGGGGGTAGAAGAGGCAAAGAGAAAGGTGATAGAGAGGACAGAAGTAGAGGGGGGAAAGAAGAGGAGGGTGGACAAAGAGAGCGAGAGAAAGAGAGAGAGGCAAAGAACGAGGGAGGAGAGAGGGGGTTGGACAGAGATAGAGGGAGGGAGAGAAAGAGAGAGTGGGGCAAAGAAGAACAGAGGAGAGAGAGCGAGAGGGCAGACAGAGAGAGAGAGAGAGAGAGAGAGAGAGAGAGAGAGAGAGAGGGTGGTGAGTAGTTGGGAGTGTCTGTGGTCTCTACAGCACACTGCCGTCTCGCCCATGCTGTGATTTTAACAGCTCACTGTTGATTCAAGCGATTGTAGTTTTTAATCCTTCGCTCTTAACCTGATGTGTTAAGTAAAGCACCGTCGCCTGCGTTCGCCGTGGCACGTGTGTGAGTGCGCACTATTCGTGTGCACCTTGTGTGACGTATTGTTTTACTTGGCAGCAGAATAAAAAACATAAAAAAGGGGGGTTGAGTAAGGAGAAGACAAAATAAGCAGAACAATTAACAACCGGCAAGCTCCTGTGCATGTCAGAGAGAGAGCGAGAGAGAGAGAGAGAGATGCATTGAGAACAGGGGCAGAGTGGTTGTGTTTTCACAGTAATT
>NC_139944.1:35684102-35694102 GCF_963454915.1 Gymnoscopelus microlampas
AAGAGAGAGAGAGAGAGGGAGAAAGAGAGAGCGGGATGGAGAGAGAGGAATGAATGTCGGGGGTGGGGGTGGGGGTGGGGGGTCACTCCGATTACGGGTAGAGCGATTAATCAGAACCATATTGGGAGCGGGTTGAGGTACTGACAGTGTTGGCCTACAGGGCAGAGAGATAATGGGGCTGTTCCTAGGGGGTTTTAGGTTGCTGATGATACAGTAAGGACTATACTAGATTGTGGAGGCTGGGGCCGTATAGGGCCACGGCTGGGTGTTGGGCCAATAGATGGAGGTGCAAGGATGTGTTGTGCAGTGTTGCCAGATTTAGCGAGAGAAACAAGCGGTCAGGTCCATGAAAACAAGGCCACATGAGCACACATGTGGTTGTGAGCTTGTAGATCTGGTATATTCAAAGACATTTTAAAAAAGGAAAGTGAAAAACATGGAAACTTTTTGATACATTTCAAATACACAAATCTTAAATGGGGGTCCCTGGCACAAAATGTCTTCAGGTGGGGGTCCGCGAACAAATACATACAATTTGGGGGTGCTTGACATGAAAATATTTGAGAACCACTGATTTAAACAACATTAGGAAGCATCTATGAACATTGTACGAAGGCATAGCCTACACATTGAAGGTGCTGTAGTCAGAATTTTAAATGCCTTTCAAGCCTTAATGATTGAATACCTTGAACTTGTCCAGATTCAAATGAATACTAAACCAAAACAAAGTGTCCGGGTAGCTCAGTCAGTATGCTCTCACCTGGACCACAAGGTCTCTCGGTCATTCATGGGTTCAATCCCGGGCACCACCAACTCAGCGTATGAGTAGCACGGCTTGGGCTCAGCAATCTATCTCCAAGGGGTCTAGCGCATTGAAAAGCCCCGCCAAAAATATCGCAACCCCCAATATTTACAAGCGACTTTACAGAAAAACAAGCTGAAAGTCGTTTAAAAAAGCGTATTTGGCAACACTGGTGGAGGGCCGAGGCTCCAACTGTGAGAGAGGAGCTAAGGTGAATTAAATGTTCATGTTAGCGGCTGTGCTTGTGTTTCACGTTAGTGCGGGCATGTCCATCTTCCAAGATGTTTTAAAGTTGGGTGGAGGGGAGGCAGGTTGCTGCCCAGAGATGATCCTGACTCTGTTTTTGAAGATGGCCCACTTTTAAGATTCCTTTTGCTAAACTCTGTGTTCCGCTCATATTTTCTCTGTTACGGATTAAACGAAATAGGAGAGCGGGGCAGATGTGGACAGGTTTGGTCCAGTCTGCATACCTGTAAGGTCTGACACATCTCTGAATGTTCCTTATGCATCCGGACAGTTTGAGAGCCAGTCCGTCTCGTTACATTTTTAGTATATTTATATATACTGAATCTGTTTTGCATTTCTCATGTCACATGGCATGACTCTCGACCTTAATCGAACTTGCCCAGCCTTCTTAAGCACAATCACGATCAGTACAACTTAACCTATTTAGACCAGGAACAACGATACGTTATTCTACCTTTCAAGCCGTGAACACCTCTGTGTGGTTGTTGCTATGTACATATGGCTAATTGGCTATATAGCAACATTACGTTACAAAGTTTTTTAGAAAGCGTTTTAGAATCGGCCTCAGGTCTAAATGGGTTAACCAAAGTTTAATTTCTCCTGTGTTGCTTTAGTTGCTAATTACACCAAAATGGTGGTCACTATTTTAGCAGTCAAGGGGAACAGAGGATGCATGAAATCCCATTGGCATCTATCATTTCATGTATCTCAGGTAAACAGGTTTTTTTTTTTTTCATGGGCACTGTATCAGTTTCCTGCAGATATGGCTTTGTTAACAGTACAAGATGAGCTTGGTACTTTATATCAAATAAAAATGAGCTTCAAAAATGCTCACTGGAGTAAAATAAAATCAGAAAGATGTTGAGTTATTTATGTCAATTTGTATGTGGGACATTCTACAACATGCATTATTTTGTACGGTTTCTTTCATAGACTGACTGATCTGCTGGTTAGTGTGCTTTGGCTGCATGCTCTAATTAGTTTATTATTTTTTGTCCATTTGGACAGATATGGGGGCTGCTGGAAAATTTGTTCCCGTTGTTTTTGTTTCCCGGGTTTCGGTGTTAAGTCCAACTGAAACACTTATTCTATTAAGGAGGTATGGGTAAAGTTAGGATACCAATGAGTTAACAAAGCAAGCAATACGAAAATACAAGGATAGTAAAAATGTCCACACAAAGGAGAGAATGCATAACGCATCTGTAACATTTAAATAGCCTTTTCTGCACATCTGGAAGTCAAAGCACATGAAGCAACAGAGAAAAGCACCTCTTCCAGCAAATCATGTATCCAGTGCAAAGTAGATCTTCAAAACAGCTCAATCATATTATTGTAATACCTCATTCAGCCTGTGCCACCTCTGTCTGTCTTTTGTGCTGCGGTTTCCAAAAATACTCCAACTCCAGTCCTACAGTATACGGACCAATAGATTACTGTTCACAAAGCTGTGAAAGCACTTTTGGATTCATAACTTCACTCCTCCATACATTACATACATACTCACATGCACACATACACACATGCATATGCACACACACAAGCACACACACATCTACACTCACATTTATAATCCCATTCTCTCCAGATGAGTCAAGACTATGAGACTGGAAAACAACAGCTTCTTTCCTAGAACTGTGACAGCATTGATGGACCTATAACTTAATTCTCCCCCCCCCGCACACACACGCGCACGCGCACACACACACACACACACACACACACACACACACACACACACACACACACACACACACACACACACACACACACACACACACACACACACACACACACACACACACACACACACACACACACACACACAGTCAGTATCATGGTCAGTGTCATGTCGGTATCATGTAACTATCATGTCAGTATCATGGTCAGTATCATGTCAGCATCACGTCAGTATCATGTCAGTATCATATCATGGTCAGTGTCATGTCAGTAAGTATCATGGTCAGTATCATGTCATGACATGATACCGACCATGATACTGCAGTATCATGTCAATATTATGTCAGTATCATGGTCAGTATCATGTCAGTATTATTTCAGAATCATGTAAGTATTATGGTCAGTGTCATGGTGAGTATAATTTCAGTATCATGTCAGTATCATGTCAGTATCATGTCAGTATCATGGTCAGTATCATGGTCAGCAGGTTCATTTGCAGAGCAGCTTCCCTGGAGTAATTCGGGTTCTTTGTTCTTTGGGCACTTTATCAAAGTTGGTTGGCACCGTAGATGTGGTACCAGCCACCCTTCAGTCACCAAATTACAGCTGGAATACACCCTCCTGTCAGTGCCAGGGAATTAACCAGCACCTTTTCAGTCACAGATCCCCCCCCCACACACACACACACACACACACACACACACACACACACACACACACACACACACACACACACACACACACACACACACACACACACACACACACACACACACACACACACACACACACACACACACACACACACACATAATTATATCCAGTCGCCAGCAGCTATAAGCTGTCAGTTGTCCTATCATCTATTTCTCTGCCCCCTGGTGCCATTTCTCTCAGTGTTGCTTTATATTCCTTGACCTCTGAACCCTGGACTCATGATGCTCCATGAATCTGATACACGCATGCACTCAATAGGGAGCATTCGTATAATAGCCCACAAATTACACACACAAATTACCTTTATTAAACAGAACTGATCTGGACTTACGATCGGTGAGAAACCTGAGACATGCTTGTTTTTGTGAAAGGACTGTGTTCCATCCAACTCTCGACAAAGATCCGCATAGAGGTATTTTAGACTCCTCATCTGAAGCTTTAACACGGTCCAAGACAGCAGGGGGAGGACAGCCATTTGTTTTTTTCATTTTTTTAACCTAAGTTCATTCATGGCGCCAGCAGACAGCACCTAGCATATGGTGGAATGTTCTGGAAGCATAGCTCCATCCTGCTTTCAGACAGGAGAGGCTCACAACCGCCTCCCCACAGAGACGGCTCCTCTCTCGGACACCCCTACATCCCATGAACCCTCCTCTCCCTGAAACCCCCTCCTGTTCTAGATCTAAAAATAAATAAATAAATAAAAAACAGGCTTCATGCTCGGTTCTCCAAATTCCGCACCCGGCGAGTCCATGACGAACCATGGGGAACATGACGGAGGAGAGGAGAAGAGCTGCTATGCTCTATGCTGGAAGGAAGAATGCTTGGAAAATAAAATCAGTAAAAGTCCTCTCCAGCTGGGCTGTGCCTGAATACCAAATACCGTGTTTGTGAAACTTACGAAGAATGAATCTATACCTAAATAACATTTAGGTACCTCATCTGCTAGGCTAGCACTTAGGTTACGTATTATCTTTGCGACTGCATTTCATGCTTGTCGACTATTTAGATGATAATATATAATTTACACAGATGCTAAGTTATTTTAGATAGATGTTGTATGTTGTTTAGACAGTTATGTAGACACTAGACACAGAGGTTTGCTGTCTGCTTGTTATCATAGTTACTTTATAGCACTTGTTTTAAATCCTCAACCACTTACCCTGTCATTGGGTGACATTGATGTTCAAATCACTTACATGCTCTTTGTAAGTCGTTCTTGCAAAAAGAGTGTGCTAATATGACTACATTGTTAATTAATAATTATCATCAACTCCAATGTCTTGATCTGTTTACATTTTTAGAGACAGTCAGAGAGACTGTGTGATAAGAAACCTGTGGTTATATTGCCTGCTGCCACTGGGGGCAGCTTGCTACAAGACAGTGCAGCATTTAGACCATCACAGGTACCCTTGTGTCTCAGAAACAAATGATCTTTTGATTTACCTTTGATTTACTATTTATTAGACGTTTCCAGAGCCCTACCTTTTTCCCCTGAATGAAATGTATTGAAAGGTTATTGTCATTGACTATTCAATGAAATCCAGCTTTTGAGATGTTTGCAATGCAATTGAAAACTTTCAACGACAAATCAAACATTTTTGTCATTATTAGATTAACTACTAGGGTGTTTTACAGGTCTCTGTTGCCCATTTAATTGAATGAATTACATTACACACCAACTTACGATTTCACCAAAATCCCAACATTAATAATGCCATATCCACCACCCAGAGAATCTGCTGCATTTGGGGGAAAAAATCTCAATAGAAAGAGTGAGAGTCACAGCTATACCCTTGCCGCCTCACATACGAATGGTGCCATCGGATATACTGTCCAGACCCCAAAGGCTGTACATGGGCGAACAAACATCAAACACTTTAGCCTATCTTTGATCTGTGGATTAAAGTAATTGAGGTTGAGTTTTATGGGGATAGGCTCTGTTCAGTGTATGGAACATGTCCACCCAGCAGTGTGTGTGTATGTGTGTGACTATAAGAATCTGGATGACTCATCCCCCCCCCAACCCCCAACCCCAGACACCCTCAATCCTGCTATGGCACCTCTCCTTCTGCCCCTACTCAGGGTGATAAGCCCCAATTATGACTGCTCTCATCCACGCCGGACACGGACACGGACACACACACACACACACACACACACACACACACACACACACACACACACACACACACACACACACACACACACACACACACACACACACACACACACACACACACACACACACACACACACACACACACACACACACACACACACACAGTGGGGTTTGCTGGTCAGGTGCCTCAGTCAGACATTCTCTTGTGTGATTAGGATTAGAGAACCATCTCCCTTCTCCAACCTGTCGCCAGTAGCTCTGCTTGGCCTTAACACCCTGCCAGCCACACAGCACTCTGTCTGTCTGTCTGTGGGACGGTGTCTGCACAGTAAAATCCTCAGTGTTCATTGAACTCTGAGAGTGTAAGTAGCATGGCCTTATGGGGCCATTTGGGTTCATTTTTGCGACCGAGTTAAGTTAAGTCTGAACATTGTGTGTGTGTGTGTGTGTGTGTGTGTGTGTGTGTGTGTGTACATGCGTGTTTGTGCGTGCGTGTGTCCACAAATCCAGTCAATGTGTGTGTCAAATTTCTCATGGCATTTCTCTGTTCCCCTCTCTCTCTGTATGTTGCTCTATCCCTCTCTCTCAGAGGGATAGAGAGAGAGAGAGAGAGAGAGAGAGAGAGAGAGAGAGAGAGAGAGAGAGAGAGAGAGAGAGAGAGAGAGAGAGAGAGAGAGAGAGAGAGAGAGAGAGAGAGAGAGAGAGAGAGAGAGAGAGAGAGAGTGTGTGTGTGTGTGTGTGTGTGTGTGTGTCCACTGTCTGCAGCCCCTAAAGCTGTGTGGATTAGAAGCAGGACCCCACCAGAGCATGACAAGGTTTTTGTCTCTGGAGCCCAGTGATTTTATGGCTCAGTGTGCGCTGTGTGTGTGTGTGTGTGTGTGTGTGTGTGTGTGTGTGTGTGTGTGTGTGTGTGTGTGTGTGTGTGTGTGTGTGTGTGTGTGTGTGTGTGTGTGTGTGTGTGCGGCTGTGCGCGTGCGTGCGTGCGTGTCTCTGAAGGCATGTGGCAGTTATTTGTTGTCTTTATTTCCCTGCCTCTTATTTCTTAATAGTGTGGTGATGGGTTAGTAGAGGGAATTGCTGTTTTGGGGACAGTGTGACAGTGTGCCAGTGCATGCGTGCGTGTGCGTGTGCGTGTGCGAGTGCGTGCGTGCGTGTGTGTGTGTGTGTGTGTGTGTGCGTGTGTGTGTTTGTTTGTGTGCACGCATGTGCACGCACGTGTGTAAATGTGTGTGTGTGTGTGTGTGTGTGTGTGTGTGTGTGTGTGGGGGTGGGGGGGTGTGTGCTAGTGCTTCTGAAGGCATGTGGCATAAAGTTATTTGTTGTCTTTATTTCCCTGCCTCTTATTTCTTAATAACATGGTGATGGGTTAGCAGAGGGAGTTGCTGTTTTGGGGACAGCGTGCCAGTGTGTGCGTGTGCGTGTGCGTGTGCGTGTGCGTGTGCGCGTGCGCGTGCGTGTGCGTGTGCGTCCAGAGAGAGCACCCCCACAGTGGGTCAAACAATCCAGCATGGCTGGTCAGTCAGAACTCAGAAGGCCGAAACTACGGCCAATGCTGCAGACTATTAAGCCTATTTTATGCGTTGCATACACATCGCTGAGGATAAGAAACAAACCATGCATGGTGGTGAAAAAGGCTCAGCCAAAAAGTATGTTTGAGCCCACACATCCTCGCTATGTTCTACAACAGCACCATAGGCTTGGAATGAATTGGGCCCCTTCCTTACTTCCTTCACAGGTGTTACCAATGATACTAATTAAGGCTCTGTTCCATTTAGTGTGGCATAGTGGTTGTCTTATTTTCAAGGACCCCCATAACTCTGAGAGTTATGGGGGGCCATTTGGGAACCAAAATGGAGTGTTTCTAGTGAGCCAACATGCATGACATCAGCACCCTGACCAGAATGGAACAGAGCCTTCATTAGTATCATTGGTAACACCTGTGAAGGAAGTAAGTAGAGGCCCGATTTCTTTCCAATATGGCTGCTGTGCATAGAGCCTATTGAGAGCCCAGTGCGTTGTCAGAGGTGAGCCTCCTTACCTCAGGACACTCACCACCCCAGCAACAAGTTCAAGCTGTTGGCGTGCCTGGACCCTCAAAATTAAACAATAACATCTATAACCATAGCTTCACTGCAGGGCCCCAGGGAGCTTGAAATCGCCCCCATTCTGCATGACTATTCAACAATTAACTGGATCGAAATAACAGAATTTGCTATCCTTTCCTGTAATGGTGAACTGCAGTACTCTGATTTCTGACATCTATCTCTCAAAACCTGTCTGTGTCTTCACATGGTGTATGATGTTGGAGCCATGCTTTGTCCATACACTGTCACCATGGAGGCAATGTGTCTGCTGCCTGTGTGTGTGTGTGTGTGTGTGTGTGTGTGTGTGTGTGTGTGTGTGTGTGTGTGTGTGTGTGTGTGTGTGTGTGTGTGTGTGTGTGTGTGTGTGTGTGTGTGTGTGTGTGTGTGTGTGTGTGTGTGTGTGTGTGTTCAGACACATGTAATTGGGGATTGTCACAGGCTAGAGAGCTGTGGTTTTCTCTGGAACTGTGATTCCAATGGGAATACCGGAGCTTTGACCTCACAGATCAAATACCCGTGGCTCCAAATCCCTGTCCCTGCCATTTGATAGTACTACAGACACATGTGATAGTACACTACTGTACTGACAGATGTGATAGTGATGTAGATCATATGCTACAAAGACACAGGGCCTTATGAAGAGAGAGAAGCGGAAGTGTCAGTGGAAGAGATGAAGGATCAGAAAATATTAAATATAGCAACATCTCTACTGTTAGACTAAATGTTTCAAATGTGTGTTTTAAAATGTACAAAAATCTGGCAATAAACTATTACTATACTATATAATACTTACATTTACTACATTTTGGATCCTGGAAATACATTTTGACAAACAGATCATTCTCTGTGTATTTTCTGTATATGTAAATTATATATTTTTATATTTTATAGATGATTTGTATTTGTTTTTTAGTATTTATTTTCTTTCTATGTGCGTTCACTGCCTTCATGTATACTACACTCAGCACACAGGTTTGGGGTGTACATAGAACACATTGTTGAGCCTGTACATAGAACACATTGTTTAGAGAGAGTGCATGCCAGACCCCCATTACTGAAAGCAGGGATTACGGTTATCATTGTAGCCATATTTATGCCAAGTTGTAATGGCATGACTTATTTGGCCCAGTGTAGCTCAATGGGTAGAGCATGGTATTGTCAGGGTCAGAGGTGACATTCCCCTGTGTAGCTCAGTGGGTGGAGTATTGCGCTAACATTGTCAGGCTTAGGGAGGGTTCAATGGGTAGAACATGGCATCAAGACAGTGTTGGGGGAGTTTCAATGGGTAGAACATGGCATCAACACTGCCAATGTTGGGGGGGGTTAAATGGGTAGAACATGGCATCAACACTGCCAGTGTTTCGGGGTTTCAATGGGTATAGAACATGGCAACAACACTGCCAGTGTTTGGGGGTTTCGTTTCAATGGGTATAGAACATGGCAACAACACTGCCAGTGTTGGGGGGTTTCAATGGGTATAACACATGGCAACAACATAGTGTTGTTTTTGGCAGGCATTTTAGATTTAGTCTTAGTCTTAGTCTTTTCGACGAAATGCTTGTTAGTTTTAGTCACATTTTAGTCATTTCTATCCTTGATAGTTTTAGTCTAGTTTTAGTCGACGAAAACTCAAATGGTTTTAGTCTACACAAAACACAATAGGATACAACGTGTGTTACAACACATACTGTAATTCACACAAAATACTGCATGTTCAGAAAATATAATAGCCTAGATGAGGTTCTCATTCTCAATCTTTTTTTTGTACCAGTACCACCCAGAAGATATTTGTCTCTCCAAGTACCACCATTATGACTGATGTTAAAATACAGTAGTATACACCTGCCCCATCCTATTTATATATGCACAATTCACACAGGAGGCAAAAAAATGATGTATTTTTGACAGCTGTGTACATTATGGTAGCACTAAACTGGCAACATGCAGTTGTCACACAACCCACTGACAGTCAGAAAGAGACAGGAAGCAAGATCATCACACACACACACACACACACACACACACACACACACACACACACACACACACACACACACACACACACACAGTCCTGTGTGTGTTCTCAAAAAACAAACAAAAGAAAAACGTCTTAATAGCTTAATAACCACATGGTACCCTCTTTCTAAGCAATGGAAAAATTATAATGTACATATACTGTGTACTGTACATAGTGTATGTATGAACTAGGTATATGTTACTGTAATGTTGAGTTCCAAGGATCCAGCCAAAAAAGCCTGCCGGTTTCACTCATAACAATCCATAGCCTTGATACAAGACTGACCGATGACCGTCTTGATGCAAGGCTAAACAATCCATTGCACACTGATAAGAACC
>NC_139944.1:35704102-35724102 GCF_963454915.1 Gymnoscopelus microlampas
CGTGGCGGGACCCCAAATGATAAGCACCGCTTTGAATGGACCCGGGCGGCAGTCCCGCAGCAGATAGCCTGTCAGAGCCGTCCGTCACCTGAGGGAGAAGAACCATAAACACCAGAGCCAAGTGCGCCCGGTACTGTTACGCGAAAACGAAGCATACCAGAAGAGGAAGAAGGTTCCCGATTCAGTTTAAACCGAGTTTGCCACCGTGGCTCACAGTTTTGATCCTATTTTAATAGCATCCCATCTATATCCCCCCTCTTCCCTGTCGTGAGCGTGGAGAGGCTGGTGGGGACGACCGAGACGTTTCTCTCTGCCCACCTCTCCTCTCCGGTCCGGTGGATGTTCGCTTGGTGGATGTGTGACGATGGATTAAAAGCCGCCCCGCTGCTCTGGACCCCTTCCTCCGTCGTTTCTGGGCCACTGCGAGAGATCGCCGACCCCCAGGATTATTTGTGTCAACTCTCACCGGGCTGTCGCTCCTCTCCTTCCCCGGCACGGCACTCGACATGACCGCGGAATATGTGTTACGGTGCCTCCTGATGCTCTGCCTGGCGCTCTTCTCGGCCAACGCCAGTAACTGGTTGTAAGTCCCACTTTTCACTAAACCCTCTCCTCTCTCCTCCACCGCCTACATCCATAGAGATAGATCCATCCACGTGTTGTTGTCTTCAGTCAGACACGACCTTCCTCAGTCAGTGTTCGACCTCATCCTCTCTCTAAATCCCTCAACATCTCTCTCTCTCTCTCTCCCTCTCTCTCTAAACGGCAACAGGTCGCATGGTTAACCACACCACTTATGCTCATCCCCAGTGTTACTGCTAGACTGCATGACGAAGTTGTATAATGTGTATTTGTAAGTTGTAACAACGTATTTTTTCGATGAATTGAGTACAAAGGACCCCAATGAAAACAAGCCATAGGCTTTCTTGGGTTTAAAATCCTCTTAGCAGACCTTGTATTGAGCTGTACTTTCCTGTGCTTTGTTTTGCAAACTGCTAATAAAGTATTCAATCAATCAATCAATCAATCAATCAATCAATCAATCAATCAATCAATCCGCCTACAAACACCCATTATCCCACACAGACTGCCCTGAACCACTCTGTGCTGAGGTATAGGCTGACAGGTGACAACCGACTACCAATAGACACACTTTATTTCTTCATTTGTTTGTTTGTTTGTTTGTTTGTTTGTTCATTTATTTATTAGTGTGTTTATTTATTGTCATTCTAGTTCAGATAGCTTAATTGCATGTCTCACCAGGTCAAGAATCACATATGCTATTAAAGGAGATGTTGGACAGTTCAGTTGAGTTTTCCCTGAAAGAACAATTAAGTGGAGGAAACCTATTAGCAGTTCAGAGTTGTGTTCAGGGCAACACATCATGCCCAGAATAGAAGGCCAGATACTTGCAAAGCCACCTCTTTTCAGGGGCCGGTCGGATCGGTCGCATGTGCGTGCCTGTTGGGACTGTTGGAGGAGGTATGGGTTTGTACATTCCTATAGTTATTCTGCTGCCATTCACTTCTATAGAACACTTTAGGCTAAGTGGTTCTCAATTTTTTTAATTTCAAGGACCCCCATCACCCAGAGAGTAATGGAACCAAATCTAATGGTTCTAGCACTCTAGCTACAGACCTGTAAGGGTCCATTTGAAACACCCCAAGGAGCCCTGAGATACACTTTGAGAACCACTGATCTAAATTGACAATTGCCCCCCCCCCCCCCCCCCCCCCCACCCATATACCGCCTTTCAGATAAACTGCAAATACAGGTGCAGTGTACGATTATGCAAGCAGGTTGCCTATTAGCCTATAGGCTATGACTTTCCATCTTGCGACATCAGGCTTTGCCCGTGCACTCCAGGTGGCCTATAACGGTTGAAGGACTTGTTGTCATATGATATTCGTCAGAATGTGACAAATTAAAGCTTGCCCAAATAATAATATCAGTGTGAACTCTGTGTCATGCACGGCTAAGAGGTGTTTCTGTAAGGAGAGAGAAGGCGTGGTGACATTATAACGTGTGCGGGCACGTTGCCTATAGCTGCTAGTCTGTTGAATGGGATTATTTGGTTGGGATAAATGTCTACAGGAGTTCTCATTCTCAACACCCAACATGTGGCTCCTCTTAGCCCCCCGCTTCTCCAACGGCAGCAGGTAGCCGACATTTGAGGGAGGGATAGAAATTTAGAAGAGCATGCAATAAAACTTATACCGGTTTGCATGCCGTATACTAAAACATGTTGACATAGCCTATATGGCAAACATAATAGTGGAAGACTTATGATGGCACGCAGTATTTCAAGTTTGGCGAGAACATTCAGAGACCCTGGCGTGCAGGTTTTAGCCTATACTTATTATGTTTTGCTCTGTGTGGCGTATGCGTGTGAGCGTGCACTCTAGCCTTATTATAAACAAACGATCATAATCATTATCACATTTACAGAAGACACACAACTCAGTCAGGTAGGCCTATTGTTGGTCTGTTGCTACTGGTGATGATATGAGGATGCATTGCCAATAATAGTATTAACAGACCAGGGACGTGCACAGATAGACTCTAGGTGGTGCTCGAGCACCTGCCCTTTGCCCTCTTGACCAGAAGTGCCCTTTTGAAAAAAGCAGGGGTCTTCAACAGGGGGTCCGGGACCCCTAGGGGGTCCTCAGAGTTACTACAGGGGGTCCGCCAAATCTTTATGTGATATGATTTTTCTTTTTACCATAACCACTCGAAAACCTAGCATCCCTTTTCTGAGGAGAACTTTCTGCGAGGCGTTGTGGGCTTGTAGATCGGCTATTTTTGGCGAAGAGGTATAGGTGAAGAGTGAAAAAAGAGCAGACCAAGTAAACAAAAAAAAAGTATAATTTACTTGAGCACCTGCCCCTCAAAATGTCTGTGCACGCCACTGACATTCAGAGACCCTGGCGTGCAGGTTTTAGCCAACTTATTATGTTTTGCTCTGTGTGGCGTATGCGTGTGAGCGTGCACTCTAGCCTTATTATAAACAAACGATCATAATCATATCACATTTACAGAAGACACACAACTCAGTCAGGTAGGCCTATTGTTGGTCTGTTGTTACTGGTGATGATATGAGGATGCATTGCCAATAATAGTATTAACAGACTACTAGGCTACTGATATATAATAGCCTAATAATAATTATAATCATAATCAAGGCCTAATCATCATCATCATTATAGTAGGCTAGTTTAAGCACAAGAGGAGAATAAGAAGAGATGTCTTAGATGGTGATGGTTTATGAGGAGTGATGACGATGTTGATAATGATCATTTGGATACAGGCCAATAGGCTGTCTCATAGACCTCATAGACCCATATCTAACACATCTTGGATATGGCCCACAGCTTGAATTCATGCTACATTTGCCCAAAAGGCTTTAATTGGTTATTTTAATATTTTGTAAAATAATGGGATGTCCAATCCAACGACCTATGCTGTCAGCCAGCGGGTAATTTACACCAGTGGTGGCCCATCAATAGAGGGCGCTAGTGTGCCGCACCACCTCTAGATCTTCCTTGAATAAATAATATGACTTTAAGATATATTCTATATATATATTTAAATTATCAAACCAACAAGGTAAATATAATATAGTTAATTACTAGTGAGTAAAATGTGTAATCTGCCATAAAATGTAGATAAAGAACATTCTACGTTGTCTAAACGTTAGGGGTGTAACGATACATTTTAACAGCGATACGATATGCATCACGATACATGGTTGACGATACGATACATGGACGATATTGGTCCATTCATGACGATACGATTCAATGATTTAAAATCGATACAGTAACTATTTAGTAAAAAAAAAGAATCTGTGTGGATAGTGCAGGTTTTTAAGGAAAAAAATGAATTATTATGGCTATAAATAAGTATACACAGTGATTCTCTGGAAAATATATGGACATTGTATTTGAACACAAATGGACACATTTATCGATAAACCAAGTGTAGTGATATGGAATGGAAAAGTAATTAAACCCCTCTTTCTCTTTTTCTTCTTAAAGTTTGCTAGTACAACACACAAGTACTTAGTATCAATAAAAAGGATTATTTGCATTGCAGAGCGATTCGATACGATTATTTGCATTGCAAAACGATTCGATACGATACAAAGTCAAACGATACAATATTTTGCTGTTTGCATATCGATATAGTAGATCGGTGAAAAAAATTCAAAACGATTTGTCGATGCAGTTACTATATCGTTACACCTCTACTAAACGTAATGCTGTGTGTTTTAGCCTACTGTGTCCCTCATGTCAGCACCTTCCTCACACCCGTCCACCGCCCGTCCACCTCCTCTCCTCCTCCTCCTCCTCCTCTCCTCCTCTCCCCGCAGTGCACCGACCAGTTGCTGCATGGTGCACCTGCATGTGATTGTGTATGCGTACAGCTCCATTTCCCGCAACAGGCTGGTGCGTGCGTGCATGGAGTGCTATGGGCATATATGAGCGAGGGAGACTCTGTCAGTAATGGGTATATTACAAAATACAAATACGCAGCTGGTAGAATATTAATCCTCGTGAAGCAATCTCACTTAAAGTTAAAACAGATGTGCGAAAATAATGTGACCGAAAATAGCAGATATACAAGCTTACATCTCACGATGCAACCCCAAACGCCGAGCTATGCACTTGCTTGTATCGGCTACTATTTGTAACTTTCAGCGCGCATGCAACAAGGCTATAAATCATGCTTTATTCAGTAGCCTAATTGTTCATTTGAGCTCCTCTGGTGTAAAGCAAATGGGATTACATCTGGCATCCTTCAAAGAATAAGTCAGACAGAAGACATAGCAGTGCAGAGGACCCGTTTGCAGCTTTGTGGCAGTTGATGTGTTTATTTAGAGTAAAGTGCTGGGGAAAGTAGGCTAGATGTGCCCATTTATTTACATATGATGGCTCATCGCCTTTGAGATGTTGAGAGTTGAGTAACTGTTATTTTGAACCATTCATGCTGTTTTCAAAGAACAAGCAGCCACTGACAAGCTACTTTCCCTTTGTAAATCTCTGGCCTCCAGCAAGACACACCTGCCACAGTTCTGTACATTGTCTGGCCCATAGAACTATATGACCACGTTTTGTCTTTATATGAATTATAACATACAAAATACATATTCTAAATATTACTATTACTGAATTAATGAATAACTCTACACAACATTATAACTTCCATAAACAAACCGGTCAGATTGTTTACTTCTGGTTCAGGCCAGCCAGGGAACTTCATTTCCAACCTGTGTAGCTACAGTATAGCTGTATTGTAAACCTTTTCCAATACACACATCTATAGACCTAAAACCACCATCCACTCCATCACCCCAATGTTCCATCAACTCTGTTAATAGCTTAACACATGTCTGTGTAATTCACTAGTGTGCGGCGTAGCCTATTGCACTTATGTATAGCATTAAAAGCTCACCATAATATATATCTCTTTCTGCATGTGTGTGTCTGTCTGTGTGTGTGTGCGTGCGTGTGCGTGCGTGTGCGTGTGCGTGTGCGTGCTCCGACATAAATACAAACAAACAATTCCATTTGGGGCATTTCATTGACACTCTTATTGCTAGTGACTTCAGAGCAAGACGCCATGGCTAATAGCGCCGAGGTGCTAAAGAGATAGCAGCTGATGGGTAACCAGAGACAGCCGAGACCTTGGCGTGGCACTGCACTCTGGCGCCTCACACACATGTGCACGCTTATGGGCAACACACCTACACACCAACGCACAGAATAAATCCTTGTGGTGTCATGTTATTTCCAGTGGTAACTAAGTGCATTTACTCAGGTACTGTTACTTAAGTACAATTTCAAGGTACTTTTACTTAACTTGAGTGTTTCCATTTATTGATACTCCACTACATCTCAGTGGCAAATATTGCACTTTTTAGATTTTGATTATTATTACAAAACATACATTAACCACTTGAGCCCTATGTTGTATACTTCAGCTATTTGAAAATAGCAGATCTAGAATCAGCTATTTTCAAAAATCCTTGACACATTTTGAAGAAAATTGTGATATGGGCCATTTATAATGAGTACTTTTTCTTTTTCACAAGCAAAATTTTGAATACAGGCCTTTTACTTTATTTCTACAATTGTTGTATTTCTACTTTTACTTAAGTAGTGTGAGTACTTCTTCCACCACTGGTTATTTCCAGTCCCCTAGAGTATATCCACTTAATCCCTGCCATTGACAGAGATCTCGTAATTTCAAATCCAACACTTGACTGCCATTGACGGAGATCTCTGTCAATTAAAAAACAAATCATGTTTTTAGAAATCACGATAGAGGGCGCTCTGCGTAAACCTATGAATGATCCCTTGACTGCGAGAGAAGGCTAGAACAAGAAATGACGTCATCCCAAAAAAAGTCACTCCATCCACTCCTATGTTATGAGATTTGAAAAACACATCTAGCTCGGATGTCTTCTTTTTTGATGAAAACGAGCCATATTCAACTGATTCAACAAAGATTTTACAAATACACTTGTATAGAGCCCTGACGGACTCCGCTCAACAATGTATGGGGTTTAGCGCCAGCCTCAAAGTGTCAGCCACAGGAACAGGTTTATCACAGGGACAGGGTTATCACAGGGACAGGACTATCAATCAGGACAGTTCAGGTGGATGGAGATACAACTGGGATGGATGGAGTCAATGAGAGAGAGACAGAAGAAAGATAGAGAACAAGACAGAAAATCACAGTAAAATATTGTGTGGATGTACGTAACTGATTTAAGGATTCTAAAACTGGGTCCACACCGTATTGTGTAACTTTAAGCGTAAAGCAGGACATTGATGAAAAATGTTCCAGGGCCCACTTGAAAATGTGACTTAGGACTTACCCTGATAAAAAAAAGGTAAATTTGGGTAAATCTTTACACTCTCGGGGTTAATTCAACACTGAGGATTTTACTGTTGTGGACTGAGGACAGATTTTGATGGAGTTTGAACGTACACAGCGTGTTGGACCTACCAAACATGCTGCCACATGCATCACATGTGTGCATGCACACACACACTCCACACAGTTTCTATACTGCTCTGGGGCCACGACTCTAACACCAGGCAGGAGGTTAATTTCACGGCTTTTATTGCCTCTTTTCCCAAATTGTGTGTGTGTGTGTGTGTGTGTGTGTGTGTGTGTGTGTGTGTGTGTGTGTGTGTGTGTGTGTGTGTGTGTGTGTGTGTGCCCACGCGTGTGTCTGGGTATATTTATATGCTGCTGGCTCCACTAGAGCTCATTTCCCCCTAAAAATAACACACTCTGCCAACACCACAACCCTCTTTCTCTCACATGTGCTCACACACGCACGTGCACATACATGCACGTGCGTGTGTGCGCGCGTGCACACACACACACACACACACACACACACACACACACACACACACACACACTCCCAGAGTAGCGAAAACCTCTGACTGCACAATAATTGTGATAATTATTCTCCATCGTCTGTCATCCTCTCTCCAAGCAGGGACACATTCATTGGATTCCTTTCATTTTCACCCCTCCATCACTTCCCCTTTCTCTCTTACAGCCGCTTGTCAATTTCCAAAATCATTCCAGATTCTAACCCTCACATCCTCTCGTCTCTTTATCTTTCACTCTTTCCATCAAGTGCTCCTTTTTTCCCTTTCAGGCCCAAGTCATATACTTTGTGGTACGGCAGCATCGTGCACCCAAAATAGATAGACCTACAAGCTCACAAACACACCAAGTCCACAATGGTGCCGACGCATCCACGGCGTGTTATGAGCTTGTATGTTGACTATTTTCGGCACGCCACACCATCGTGTGATGGAGCATGAATTAGGCATCACTCTGTCCCCTACCACCTCCCTCCCTGCCTCCCCGCTACCTTTTACTTTGTATGTGTGTAATTGAATACATGAGAGTGAGGCTATTTAAAGCATTATGGCTCTCTATTAGATCCACCTAGTCCCTTACACAATGGCCCCCGCCCCAGGGTCACACTGCCAACAATGTCAGCAGAGTTTTTTTTTTTTTTAATGTCATCCATTGTCAGGTATTGGCGTTCTTCATCCTATTACGTTAGTTTGTCCGGAAGGCAAGATTAACCACGTGAAACCTAGCGTCGCTAGGTGAAAATTCGGCAAAAACAAAAGATCTACAAGCTGACAACATGTCCATCAGCAATTTTCAGCAAGAGATTTGGTGTAGAGGGAAAAGAAAGCATAGACCCCTCAACCCTGGGGAACCCCAGTCAACGAAGTATATATGGTTCAAGTGGTTAAAAGATGTGCATTATGGATGCCAGTTCATCTGCTCATAAATGTGTTGGCCTACTGGTTCAGCAAATGGGAATTCTTCCCTCTCTGCATTTCTTTTCACATTTTAACCTCAGGGAATGCAATGTTTGTTTGTTTTTCTCAAATCCTACATCCACTATAAAAACAGCAATACTTTTACAGAAGAATTATTATGACCAAATAAAAGCAAAGTAACGAGTGATACTGAGAAATGCATCTGTGTATTGACTGTATTCATATACCTTGAGTCAGTGCGGAGAACTGAGTTGAAAAGACCAGAAAATTGACTTTTTCCCAAATGTTTGGATGTTAAGTCGTCACTTAAGTACAGCTTTCAGGCTGGTACGATAGCTCACATTATAAGTAACACAACTCTGTGGGTTGTGTTGGTTTGGAGTCTGAGGGCTTCAGCACCCATAAACGGAGTCAGAGGCTTACAGTAGGGTCAACAGGTTCAGTTCGCCAGTGAGTTTGGGTCAGCAGCTGCACATTCATTTCTCTGCACCTTTCCGCTCTTTACATTCTTTTCATCAATTCTTCATTTTATCCCTCTGCTAACCCACTATGATCTTTTACCTTACACGGCGGGTCTCAAAAGTGGGGTCCGAGGACCCCCAGAGGTCCTTGAGGGGGATCCAGGGGGTCCCCAAAGTGAGTTAATATTGCATCAAAATCACTTTAACCCTATACATTATTTGAAAATAGCCGATCTACAAGCTCACAATGCGTTGGGTCCCTGGCACACGATATAGATAGGGGTCCTTGGGATGAAAAAGTTAGAGAACCACTGCAATTAAATGTCAGCCGAGAATTTGGAAGAGTTTGGTATCATCTTATGATACAACTAACGTACTGACAACATCATCAGGTTTAATCCCATGTTTCTCTGAGTGTTGTGGTCGTTCTGTGGTCATATTCAGGGTTTGATTGGGGGGGTGATCCATGCCTCTACTTTTGCTATTAATTTTTATGGCTAGCGGGGATATGTTTTCTCCCTGCTTCTGGTCGGACTGAATTACGTCATGCATTTCCTTCTAAGGAATGTAGACTGTCTGCTATGTTTCATATTTATGTTTGATAATGTCACAATTTAACACTTTAATGAAAATATATATGTTAACCACATTAACCGTGGCCATTATTCTTATTTAAGAAATCGCTATTTGTTGTACACAGAAGTAAATCTAAATGAATTCAAATTTAAAAAATGTAGCCCTCTGTTTTTTGGTTGTTGTTTTTTTACAAAGCAAACCCTGGCCGTACTGGATTCCATGGGGTATTGCAGGTTCATGCCTCAGTCTCTGTTCTCCTGTTCGTCCTCTTTACCCCAAATTGAATTCAGCATCAGCAACAGTGTCAGAATTGCACAAGGTTCTGTCCTGTTGCACAATTTCTAGCATTTGACTCCCCATGATGTGGTCATGGATCCAGATGTGTGAGGTGCCTACACTACACTGTAAAATCTGGAGTGTCACTAAAATTACCCTAATGGGTCCATCGGAGCATTCATACGTTTGAAACTGTCCTCTAAAAATGGGGTTAGGGTATGGCTGCATACGAGTCTAAAATTGGAAACATTCTCTGTCTTTGCAGATTCACAGGAATCTTTGTTACCATTGCTGTGCGAATGCACCTGGAGATTATGATTATGACCAGCTCCATTCCAACCGTGGACAAAGAGAGGAATGGCAAGATAAACTGATATGGTAGACACAGTATGGCATTGCGGAGAGGACAATTTATCCTTTGTTGTGTTGAGAATAAATTAACTCATCATTTCATACATTACATTATGTTGTTTGTAATGTATGAAAGATAAATACATAAGATAAAATTACAAAATATAATTATGGTCATGCTTGTGTGAGTTTAGACAGCTGTGGGAAGCCAGTGAACGACCGGGTCCAGTTTTACTTTGATCACAGATTATCACACGTGGAATATTCCTTATAGTAGTAAATAGACAATTGCCATGTCCATCATCTGTCAAAGAAGCTGTCAAATTAAATCTATATCAAACTACTTTTGATACAATCAAGCCGTGACAAAGTCTTCCTGACATGGAAATAATTGCTTTGTTTATTTTGATAATGAATCATTTATCTTCTGATCTCAATATAAGAACACAACAAGAGTTCGACCGCTCTACAGTGAGCCCTGGGGTAGGCCTGGAACATATTATGACAACAACAAAAAAATAACATTTCTGTTTGGCTTTTATGGGCTTTGAAGTTGCACAGGGCAGATATGACTAATAACCAAAATATACAAAGAAATGACTGACATATTTAATAACTTTATACTTTAAAAAAAAACATTAATAGTGGAAATAGCCAATCTACACGCTCACAACGCGTTGTGAGCTTGTAGATCTGCTGTTTCCATTATTTTTGAAAATGTTTGAAAATATATTACAAATTTTCAACATGGAAACGATTAAGACAATTATGCAAAATAGTTGCGATTATCTCAAATAATTGCAATTACAGGCGATTATGTAATAATTGTGACAGGCCTACCCTGGGGTGCATGTGTGTATGGGGTGCGTGTGTGTATGGCCTGAGGGGAAAATGAGAGTAGAGTGCCCTCTACAGGCCACTCCTAGGCACAACAAATGTGTTCAATGCAGAGTGAGAGGGGGACAGGGTAGAGGTGAGCTCAGGTCACACACACACACCTGGCGTGACCAACAACATGACAAATGCGACAAGTATTGAGCACTTGGTCAGTGGGTCCACTGTAGATGTTGGCTTTAAAGAGGGGATGTGTGTGTGTGTGTGTGTGTGTGTGTGTGTGTGCGTGCGTGCGTGCGTGCGTGCGTGCGTGCGTGCGTGCGTGCGTGCGTGCGTGCGTGCGTGCGCATACGTTCGCGTGTGTGTGTTTGTATATACAGTATGTGTTTATGTATGTGTCTTTATTTCTATGCAGATTAGTATGCGCGTTTATATGTGCGTATGTATGAGTGTGTATTTGTGTGTCCCCTAATTGTGCGTCTGCATGTGCGTGCACATAATGTCACCAGGGCCATGGATGGGTTTTACTCCATCAAGGAAGCCAAGATGTTTCTTAGAATCTTTCTCACTGTACTCTTCTTGGCGTTTCCCATCCACGCTATATTTACCTCTCACTGTGTACCTCTCCTGTGTACTCAGAGCTGGAAAGGTAAACGACAGGATATTTTCATATAAATACACATTAGAGATGATGGAGAAGCAGTAGGGCGCTACAGTGCACACCAGCGTTTATGTGAAGTTGACTTTCTGCTCGGAGGGGTAAAAAAAAAGGGGGTCACTCTTGCGTGAGAAGCTTTATTTTGGGCGACAATGTTTTCACTGTGGATTCTGCTGAGGCACGTTGCCACCGCGTCAATTCTACACTCCTACACTGTTCAAACACCAGCCGTCTATGGCTTGTCTTCACCACGGTGCCCTGTTTCTCTGGAAGGTATACAGAGAGTTGGATGGGAGCAGAACATGTGCACAGGACACCGCCTACCTCAAAACAGCCCCATCCTGGCATAAAAGAAGGGAGGGTGGTGGAAGAAGAACTTTGATTTGTTTTTACTTAAGTAAAAGTATCAGTACCACAATATGAAAATACTCCGTTACAAGTAAAAGTCCAGAATTCAATATCATATCAAAATACAGTATACTTATTGTATCAAAGTAAAAAAAATAACATATTTTCCTTTACAAGTAAAAAACAAACAAAAAACAAGCTGATCTACAAGCTCACAACGCATCTCATAGTGACGCATTGTGAGCTTGTAGATCAGTTATTTTGGAATAGACAGAGTATAAAATAGGGCTTACGTGGTTAATGTATGTTTTGTATTAATCAAATGGTCAAAGTAATTAGTAACTGAAGCTGTCAAATAATCATAGTGGAGTAAAAAGTACAATATTTATTTTATATTAAGTAAGAAGGTATATAAAAAAAAGAGGAAATACTCAAGTAAAGTAAAAGTACATCAAAACTGTACTTTAGTATAGTACTTGAGTAAAGGTATTTAGCTACTTTCCACCACTGGGGGTAGACCCCCTGAGTAAAGGGATTTTTTTTCTCAGGGCCCCTCAAAAGGCAGAGGATGTGCTCAGGGCAGGAGGAATCCACCTGGAGTTGTGGTGCGTTCGTGGGCCGCTGTGTGTTTGTGTTGCATTACACATTGCAGACCTCACAACACCGCTGGCTCCACTGGGCTTAGGCCTCTGAAATGTAAGCACGCAACCATTACAGGCCTGCTGCTGTCCAGAGACAGAGAGAGGAGAGGAGAGGAGAGGAGAGGAGAGGGGTTGATTCTACCATCTCTCCTGTGCTGATGTTTTGCAAACCTTGGTCTGGGAAGCCCAGCGAATTACTCCAGGATGAACAGATAAACGAGAAACACGCACACACTCTGAACTTTTCCCAAGTGCACACACACACAACAAAATCACCTGAAAAACAGCTTATCCGATGTTTATTAAATGTTTCCAGGGTGAATGTCAGGCCAACGGGATGCCGTCCAGCTACTTGTGTGGTGTGTGTGTGTGTGTGTGTGTGTGTGTGTGTGTGTGTGTGTGTGTGTGTGTGTGTGTGTGTGTGTGTGTGTGTGTGTGTGTGTGTGTGTGTGTGTGTGTGTGTGTGTGTGTGTGTGTGTGTGTGTGTGTGTGTGTGTGTGTATCAGTGGTCTGGAAGGGTTGGTGGGGGTAGGTTTCTATCTAGCAGTGGTGTGTTTGCAGTGTTATTGCTGAGGTCTGTTCTCATGGCCTTTCTTTATCAGTCTCTGACACTCTCCCAGCTGGCTGAGTGGACCCAAACACAGCAGCCTGCCCAAGGCTACGGATCACAACAGATGGGGGGGAGGGGGGATCAAACAGTGCCCATGGCTTAGATGTAAACCCATGCTTACTCTGTGATCGCACTGAACTCAACCGAAATCGTCGTACTTACTCCGTACCTCACATTCATACGGGCAGGGGGCACAAAGATTAGGATTTGTTGAGAATAACAGCAGCCATACAGGGTTCCAAATGACAGCGGTTTCCAACTTGGTTTCACACCAGGACCGGTATATCGAGCTGACCGTGAAGTCAGGACCCAACAACCCTACGCATGTCCACCGTTTCTTTCCAGGAAATGGAAAAAAGAACGTGTTCCAATGGAACCAATGAACCGGTAGCTATTATTTACCGTAGTCACAAGCTCTTGTGAATACTTTCATTGGTTAAATATTTATAAACCCACAGTCTGGGTCCCCACCACTCAACCCACATCACAGCCACATTTCAACCTCACATCCTCTCGTCAACCTCAGGGATGACCTCACTCACTCACTCACTCACAATATCTAGGGCTGAATAATATCCAACTCTCCAAATGATAAATATCTTAACTAGGCGATAATTGACTAGACCAGCTCAGTGGCCTTGTGGTTACATTGTCCGCCCTGAGATTGGGAGGTTGGACTTTTATGCCCTGGTCGAGTCATACCAAAGACTATAAAAATGGGACCCATGCCTCCCTGCTTGGCATTCAGCATCAAGGGTTGGATAGGGAGTAAGTCCCTGCGACATACAAGAGTCATGTCCATGGCTGGGGATGAAGCCACCTCACAGTACAGAAACAGACAGAGACAGACTTAACCACTTTCAACCTGGCATCCTTATTTTTGGGGATATGTCATTATAAATATTTTCTTTTTTTCAAAACAATTCAAAAATAGCCAAAATAACCTAAAAATAATCTCACAACGCATCACGATGTATAATGGTCAATATCATGTCAGTGTCATGGCCGCTATCATGTCAGTATCATGGTCAGTATCATGTCAGTATCATGGTCAGTATCATGTCAGTATCATGTCAGTATCATGGTCAGTATCATGTCAGTATCATGTCAGTATCATGGTCAGTATCATGTCAGTATCATGGTCAGTATCATGTCAGTATCATGGTCAGTATCATGTCAGTATCATGTCAGTATCATGTCAGTATCATGGTCAGTATCATGTCAGTATCATGTCAGTATCATGTCAGTATCATGTCAGTATCATGTCAGTATCATGTCAGTATCATGGTCAGTATCATGTCAGTATCATGTCAGTATCATGGTCAGTATCATGTCAGTATCATGTCAGTATCATGTCAGTATCATGTCAGTATCATGTCAGTATCATGGTCAGTATCATGTCAGTATCATGGTCAGTATCATGTCAGTATCATGGTCAGTATCATGTCAGTATCATGGTCAGTATCATGTCAGTATCATGGTCAGTATCATGTCAGTATCATGGCCAGTATCATGTCAGTATCATGTCAGTATCATGGTCAGTATCATGTTAGTCAGTGATGCATTGTGAGCCTGTAGATCAGCATTTTTTGCACAATACTCTCACATGACAAAGTTTAAAATAGTGCACTAATTTATGAAAAAATATAAAAGATTAAATATGGAAATAGAAGCGTTATGCCCAACAGCGACAGTATACCACAACATTCCTCGAAAGTTGTCTTTTGTCTGCAGTCAGAACCTCTCACGACGTCTTTGGGTCCCAGTTTGATAAAGGCCAAAAAGTGGCCTTTAGGGTGGGAGATGTTGATGTGTTACTGTTAAGAGCTTGAAAATTGTCATCACAATATTTATGGGGATATGTTGAATATCAACCAAAAGTTGATATTCAATACATCTCGATATTGGTGTTCTCTAAGGGCGGATTCACACTGCGGCCTTGGAACCAGCCTTGAGGCTGGTAGGAAGGAATACCTGGGAAGGAATTGGTAAAGCGTGTGCACTTTGTGAGACGTTTTATAAGGTTTTCAATAGGGGGCGAGCCTAACTTGTTTGCAATGTTTTTTAAAAAGCTATACCCTTACCTAATACCATTCCAAAAATCTAAAACTTCTCACAAAGTACACTTATAATAGATGCTAGCTTTACCAATTCCTTCCCAGGTATTCCTTCCAACCAGCCTCAAGGCTGGTTCAAGGCCGCAGTGTGAATCCGCCCTAAGACTTCCTTATTTACACAGTTCAACCATTTGCATCCAAATGTTCACGTTATGTCTTCATTGGCTGCATTATCAATAAGTCAAGAAAATATAAAAAGGGGGAAGTAGATTTTGGTGATGCATTTTCCCTTTGATTTTTTTTTATCCTACTATAAAATGGAGAAAACTCTATCAGCCATTATGTCCACATCCATTTTTCTTCTCAGTCGGTTGACCAATCGATTTGAAAGTTTGCACATGAGCATTGACCAGGGATGCTGATTTTTCTGTTTATTTGCATTATTATCTTACAACAGACAAATAACAAAACAAATGTTAACACAAATAACCCTCTAATCTTAGCTAATCCCTTAATTTCTAACTGCCTAATCCCCAGGGTAGCTTTACAGTCATTTGCAGTTTGCAACAAAACCAGCTTCTTAATAAATCACATAACATAACATTTCGCACAAGATATAATTAATCCCAACTTGGATGCATAACCCCCGGTAACTAAACACAAATCCAAAGCCTTTCTTTATTCAATAGAGGTAACAGAGGCCTGTCATTACCCACTTCTCAAACTAAAATCAATATAAAATCTAAATCCATAATCTGAAAGCATTCTAGAAGGGGGGGATTAAAACAAGATATAATTATACTGACAGTATCAGAATTCAAATTAAAGTGTGCCCAACTACAATACTCCAATCACGGAAGAGAAACGGAAGAGAATGTTATAATCTCCTATTACCCATTTTAACCAGGATCATTATTGACATCCCTGCAAGGATGAGTATGTTTGTGTGTGAGCATGTGCATACTGTGTGCTTGTGTCTATGTGTGCATTTGTCTGAATGTGCGCACTCCCATGTGCTCAAGGGCGTGAGAATGTGTGATGTCTATAAGATTGGGCATCTCTTTATGTCACACTGATGTCCATCTTATTGATTTATTACCTCGTCTCTCTATTGCACATATATACTGTAGTTTAGTGCTGTGTTTGTGGGGAAAACAGTCAATTCTCTCCTGGTCCGAAGAGGGACTATACAGGCTTCCTCTGGATCAGTAAAAGCCTCCTTGGTTCCGTTGTGCGTCACTTGAAGCTTAGCTGGGTATAAAAGTCCTAACTTGACTCCAGGTTTGTCCTCATAGCAGATTCCTGACTGGGGTAAAAGTTGTTCTGCAGTTCTGCCTTCCTTTGACCAATTGTTTGTCAGGGTATTGGTTGTTAGTTGGTTGTCGGGATAACATCATGACCAATCGGTAGACGGGGACTTGACTTGGGAGTATTGACTAAAAGCAAATTGCCTTGGGAACACGTGGCCCATAGGACAGGAGCCTATCTCATGTTTCTGTACTGTGAGGCGGCTTGATGTACAAGTACATCCCCTAGCCATGATGTACAAGTACACCCCTTGGACATGACTCTTGTATGTCACTGGGATTTACCCCAAATCCAACCCTTGATACTGAATGCCAAGCAGGGAGGCATGGGTCCATTTTTTTTACCGTCTTTGGTATGACCCGACCGGGGCATTAAAGCCAAACCCCCCAAACTCAGAGCGAACACTCTAACCACAAGGCCACTGAGCTGGTCTAGTCGATTATCGACTAGTTAAGATATTTATCATTTGGAGAGTTGGATATTATTCAGCCCTAGATATTGTGAGTGAGTGAGTGAGTGAGTGAGTGAGTGAGTGAGTGAGTGAGTCAGTGAGTGAGTGACTGAGTGACTGAGTGAGGTCATCCCTGAGGTTGACAAGAGGATGTGAGGTTGAAATGTGGCTGTGATGTGGGTTGAGTGGTGGGGACCCAGGTTATCATAGCGCTGAGTGGTAAATGGTGACACTGTCTGGATGAGAGGAAAGGTGAAGGAGAGCCAGAGTGAGAAAGAGAGAGGGAATGACATACTTAGAGAGATGGAGGAAGGGAGAAAGGAAGAGGCAGCAATTATCAGGGCCATTGAAGAGGAGATGAGAGGGTGTGTGAAGGAGGTGTGTGTGTGTGTGTGTAATACTGTGCGTGCGTGCGTGCGTGCGTGCGCATGCTCGACTGTGTGCACACGCTCGTGTGTGTGGACGTCACACATGTGGAAAGAACTAATGCTAAATGTATTTTGGTATTCATTAGTGAATCGATCAAAGGCTCAGTGAGGCACCAGGTGGAATAACAGGTGTCCCTGTCCAGGTGAATATAGCAGTTTCTAGCAAGTAGTGCGGTAATCAAGCCCCATTTCCTCTGTGGGAGCGCTGTGCAGTTGGCTTATAAGACAGCCTATTTCTGTAAGGTGAGGTTCACACCGCAGATACGAGACTGAAGGAGGTGAGGTGTGTGTGTGTGTGTGTGTGTGTGTGTGTGTGTGTGTGTGTGTGTGTGTGTGTGTGTGTGTGTGTGTGTGTGTGTGTGTGTGTGTGTGTGTGTGTGTGTCAGGGCAACTAGACGGATGTCATTTTCTCCCATCTCTGATTGTGTGCGTATGTGTGCTTATATATCTCCCTGACCTGTCTGCCCTAAAGGTGGTCTGTGTGATAAGCCACTTTTCCTCCTCTCAGCGTGCTCACAAGCAGAGAGTTAGACAATACATTCTCACAACAACGTCATGGGAACCTAGCCTCGCCCCGCTGGCGAGCTCCGCTAGGAACAAAATGGTGTTGTTATGAAAACGCTTGACTCACCAAAATCAAGCTCTCGCAGAGCCAGTACTCGGGGACCCATTCACTGTGTTAGAAAACCTTATCCTTACCGGTAACAAATGTTTATCCATTGTTTTAGCCATCAACTTAGCCTTTACCCTCTGAAGCCTAAAGTCTCTATAGGCCATTCATGGTGAATCAGCTATGCAGTATACAGTATAGAAAAATACCTTCTTGTTTCTGTCATGAATTTGAATATGACTTTCAATTTGCATCCCTTTTTCCCTTCTCTATCTTATTTTCACAGAGAAATAACTGAAAATAATCTGGAGGGGAAACGTTATTAATGGGTTAATCTTTATGTAGGACTGCTTATTAACATTATGCTGCTGTGCTGTGTTTCTGTGTCAGGTACCTGGCCAAGCTGTCCTCCGTGGGAAGCATCAGTGATGAGGAGACATGTGAGAGACTGCGAGGTCTCATTCAGAGACAGGTACACACACTCTCCCTCCTCAGCACGTTAACTTATGCATTCACACTAGTGGCGTCAAAGTTACAGACTACAAGTAAAGTTCAATGGAAGCTAGTGACATGAAGCTATAAACTGACGCCTGACACTTGTTTCACCATTTCCACTCACCTTCTCTCATCACACAATTTGTGCTCCATTGCGTGAATGGAAGACATAATCAGACGTAACCAGTTCTCTACGTTGTTTAAACCTACAGTAACCTTTTCATTTACGCAGTGTGGCATTTACGCAGTGTGGCTTGAGCAACACGTCAACAGTGAATCTGTGACAAAGAATGAGTTTTGTCCTTTTTTAAGATGTGTCTGTCTTGAGACAGAGGGAGGGAGAGGTATATGTCCAGTATCATCACACTGAAGCTGTTTCTCTGTGCTCCCATGCAGGTGCAGATCTGTAAGCGCAGTGTTGAGGTAATGGATGCTGTGCGTCGCGGGGCCCAGCTGGCCATAGATGAATGTCAGTACCAGTTCCGAAACAGGCGGTGGAACTGCTCCACCCTCGAGACGATGCCCGTTTTTGGCAAGGTGGTCACCCAGGGTAAGATAATATATTAAACGTATCACGTGTTGAGCTAATGCTCATATCCAAACTAGAGATCAGGGGTTTGATATGTTGCTCCAAAGAACTATGAAGGCTTCAGGGATTGAGCTTTTGGACTTTTGGCTCTCGAACTATTACAACCATTATAATCATTATAACTCACTGACACTTCAGTGGTGTCCGTTCCAGCCTCGCCTTCAGCCACTATCACTATATTGTCTTTGTAGTTGTGATGCAAACAGTATTTTGGGGATTCAGAAGGTCTTGGTGCACAGCCGTAAATTAGCCACGAGTTCATATTTATGCTTGTTTGTGTTTTGTGACAGGCACCCGTGAGGCCGCCTTCGTGTATGCCATCTCAGCCGCTAGCGTGGCATTTGCAGTCACCAGGGCCTGCAGCAGTGGAGAGCTGGAAAAATGTGGCTGTGACCGTAACGTCCATGGAGTCAGTCCAGAGGGTAACTCATTCAACTCCACCGCGATATAGCTCACTATTCTATTCAATGTTCAAGACTTGAATTTATGTTGCTGATGCTATCAACCACAGATTTTAAAAAGAGAGAATGAATAAACATAATATTTAAACACAATATCAGTGAACCCATCGATTGCATTAGTGGTTTCGATCCTTGTTTGCTTAACCACACACATCCTTCTGAACCAGGATTGATTCCTGGAAGAGCCGTCAACCTTTGCCTCTGTTTTATTGTCCCCCACTGAGTTGTTCTGTCTGTCTCTCAATACAATATCGGTGTAATGCAACATCTCTCTCTCTCTCTCTCTCTCTCTCTCTCTCTCTCTGCTTTTCTGTCCCTGTAGGCTTCCAGTGGTCAGGCTGCAGTGATAACATTGCATATGGAGTAGCTTTCTCCCAGTCCTTTGTGGACGTTAGGGAGAGGAGTAAGGGCCAATCCTCCAGTCGAGCCCTGATGAACCTCCATAACAACGAGGCTGGCCGGAAGGTAACTAAAGGCCCACGCATGCTCCCAAATGAGGTGGTCACCCCATCACCC
>NC_139944.1:35729102-35731602 GCF_963454915.1 Gymnoscopelus microlampas
CCGCAGAGAACTGTCTGTACTTTCTGAACAGCTAGTCTCTTGTGAATGCCATGTAATCTGTCATTCAATCTGAGATATGTACAGTAACCAGAGCCTTCACATAAACCACTTATGCTCCCAGCAGACAAGAGCTGTAGTTCACATGTTACAGCTCAGGGAGATCCACATAATAACTCTACGGTGCAATTAGGCTCTAATGGCCGACTTTACTTTCAAACCTCACCACTACCACCACTACACTACTACTCTGTCTGTCTCTCTCGCACGTCCCTCGCAGTGTGTGTTGTGCTGGTGAAGGGGTTAAAAATGCAGAGTGGCTGGATATTAATGCCACTCGCTCACAGAAGCCCAGAAGAAGGGGTCTGGCTTTAGCCCAGGGCCCAGCCCTCCCAGGCCTCTCTCTCTCTCAAACTCCCAGATCTCCTCAGCATACTTCTCATATTAAAAGAAAACAAGTTACACAAATGAGACAGATGGTTCTTGTTTGTGATGACAGTTGCAATTCTTTTTTCCCTGTACCCTCACCTACCAACCCACCCCATCTCTCCACTTCTTCCCCCCTCCCCTCTCTCTCTCGCTGTGCTTTTCTCTTGCATATCTCTGGGCTGGTTGTGCAATAGACAAGCACAGCAGCAGCAGATCGGGTTCCTGGGAGCCATCGCATCCTGCTACTGCATCTCCATAATGATGTTACATACAACCGTCAACTACTCAATCTTTGACCACAGTAAACAGGGAGAGGTTCTTATACAAAATACCTAAACACACTGTAACTTAATTTAAAATGACACAAAACTTTTCTATTTGTTCTTGTTTTTTTGTAAACCACTTTTAGCCTGCACGCCACCCCAGGTAGAGGGGATTTCCGTCTGTACAGCCAGGCTTACCACAGGATTTCTGACCCCATTCTCAAGATAGAGTGAGTGAGAGAGAGATAGAGAGGGGATAGAGAGGGGGGGGGGGGTAGTTAGATAGATATTCAGACAGATATTCAGACAGATAGATAGATAGATAGATAGATAGATAGATAGATAGATAGATAGATAGATAGATAGATAGATAGATAGATAGATAGATACAGTAGATAGATAGATAGATAGATAGATAGATAGATAGATAGATAGATAGATAGATAGATAGATAGAGTGTGACATAACATCTGTTATTTCTTTGACCATTCATATCCTGTGGGCCTGTAGAGGGAGACATGGCAGCCTGCCTCAAGAGGTACAGCACCAGTGTTGCACTCATCCAATGCTGTGGCTGCCTGAACTGGTAGGATAAACCACAAGTGTGGCTGCGATGGAGGGTAGCTTAAGACCCATAATGGCCCACAATGTACTCTCCTGAACAGGCAACCCTTCCACGGCACAGCATGTAGATGTGTTCTGGGTCGATAACGTGGACCTTGGTTTTGTAATAAATTTGTCGAAGTACATATTGGCAAGGTTCAAGGTTCAAGGTTGTACTTTATTGTTACATCTTGTGTACAGGTACATAAGAGTAAAACTTATTTTGGTTTGGCTTCCTTCAGACAATGCAGCAGCATAAATAATAACAACAACAAAATAATAAGAGTAATCATAAAAAGATTTAAAGAAAATAAAGACTGCTGAAAAGAGAATAAAATAGAGCAGCATCAAATGTGCATTGGTATATTGTATACACTGACAGCATTTTGTCCCAGTAGCTGCCATCTAACTTTGTGTAAACAACAAGCATATTCTATATACAGCAGATTAGGTAGGTGTAGGTCAAGCATCATAGGCCTCCGTCGGTCAGGGTTGACCATGGTTTTGCACATCCTACGGATTGGGGGGGGGGGGGGGGGGGGGGGGTAGGGAAAGGGGCGTAGGATGATAGCCTGGGCAGGGTAGTTAAGAGGACAGGCTGTTGCCCATGCAGCACGTCCCCCCTCTCCACGTCACTGATGGATCCAAAGGGACGGCAAGCCGTTACAGTTTGGCATCAGCAGCGTCGCAGGAGCTGCCAGAACGAAGTTGTATACAACGAGCTGCCTTCGGGACTCCGGCTCCGGATTTCTCCTCAGGGTTTACTCCCGAAGGTGAATTGCCAGCCAAGGCTAATGGGTTCCACCTACCCAGGGCTTATAGGTACTACACCTTGCCCAAGGGTGACACCGGATGCAGTTTAACGTCATACCCAGGACTAAGGTCAAGCATAATAGTGCAAGAAAAGGACGGATGGGGGGTTAGCATTTCCCTTTGCCCTAGTTCGTTCTGGTTCTTGTCAGATCATTCATGTACCTGATTGTACGTGGAAAGAAGCTATTGCCAGTAGCTTTGACACTGCGTAGCAGTTTTCCATGCGGCAACATCTCAAACAGTCTGTGGTTGGGATGGCAAATTCATTTACTTACATCAGATGAGACATACAGCTGATGTAAGTAAATGAGCTATAATTAGCCTAATTATTAGTATTGCAGTGAAATAAGCATGGTTTCCCAAAGACCTTAATGTATAAAGAGAACTGTATAGGA
>NC_139944.1:35736602-35779102 GCF_963454915.1 Gymnoscopelus microlampas
CAGTTCCTGTGATCCGCTCACAGACCCTTTTGCTATTGGTTTGCCTTTAGCTCTTCTGGCGAACACTGCATTCCAAATAGACCGCTAGCCAGCACCCTGAACGTCAGCAGATGTGACAGGATTAGATGGTACAGAGCAGAATGTTAGGTCCTAATAAGAGCATGTAGGACATCAACTATGATTCACATAATTATCCAATCCTTTCAGATGTGCACGGTTCTCTGGGTGGTCAAAGCTTAGAGTCAGTCCGCCTGGAATATGGAAGAAAGTTTTTCAGACTTCTATTGTGTTTGTTGAGGGAAGGGGAGGGCGGGTGTTGGCAAACAAAAACAAAGAAGCACTACTTGTCAAGTACTGCTTAGAAGGATCGTGGGGACTAGGTGATGAGTGCGCTCGTCGCGGGGCGCAGATAAAGCAGCACTTATCAGGCAGCTGGAAAAGGGGCAGGGCTTAACTCCATCAGAGCTTTTCATTGGCCAATGGCAGCTAAGTGGCTGGACACCAAGAAGTGGATAGGCCACTACACTGACAAGATTCAACTCGACATACCTCTTGAATTCTACTTAAGCCTGGTGCATATCACCATCCTGCCCAGAGCCCATCTGCAACCTGGTAGCGGGGTTAGGTTTGTCTTCTGTCTCCCAACAGGCCGGACTCAGATATAGGTGAAAGGAGCTTTTCATTATTGCAGAGGGTTATCTGAAACTTAGTTGGTCATCTTCTTTCTTAGTCTTTGCTGTAAAGGACATAGCTGTTAACCAGCCTTAGCAGAGCAAGGGAAAGGGATGGTATGGAGAGGGCGAGGGAAGAATGTGTGTGCATGTATGTACATAAGGTAGGGGTGTGTGTGTGTGTGTGTGTGTGTGTGTGTGTGTGTGTGTGTGTGTGTTGCGTGTATGCTTTCAGGGCAGGGGTCACTCATAGCAGCACGCATTTGCGTTTCTTCTTGGGCTCTGGGGGCTCCAACGCAGCCAATATCGCCTCATCAAACACATTCTTTAGGCCTTTCTGTGGACACAAACACACAATTATGAGACAACACACTCTTACACACAGGTCAAATAAAGGGGTCAATGGGAGGAAAGTCACTGTGCAAAACAAAGTGTAACATATTCAGGTCCAAACAAACACCTAATGAACCATGGAATGTGTGCTGTTACATCAGACAAACCAACAAGGCCAAATCAGTTCAAAGACGACTAAATAAATAAAATAATCTAGAAATGTATGACCTTGTGGAAATGAACTAATGTGTGCAACATTTTATGTAATGCCCGTGTTCCAATGATTTGTGTGGGTTGCCGCACACCGACAACCTACAAGCTCACAACATGTTGTGAGCTTATAGATCAGTTATTTCAGTGTACGACACAAGCAGCTAGTGACCACCTTACACCAAACGGCCGAGAAGACAGGAACACGCAACGAAACGAGCAAAACTCTCATGATTGTATCTCAACATAGGTAATTTGGTGTAAGGCTGGCATTAGTATAACTCAGGCTTTAGGATACAACGCAAAACATGTCACTGTGTTGACTGAGTGTGAGGTGCAGATTGGTTGAGACAATTCAAATCATTGGCAAGTCAAACAAGAAAGTCGGGGTAAAGAGAACAAGGATCCACACATTATCCACACACAAAGGTAAAGAGGTAGAGGCTGAGTGTATAAGGCAGGACAAACAAAACTAATAAGCCAGAATCACACAGACACATGGCCCCACACACACACACCTCTATGAATGAACCAAATGAGATTCAAAAGTGTTGTGATCGCTGCGTTGAGATGGATGTCATGAAAAGAGACGAGTGTTATGTTTGCCCCTCAGCAGAACAGTGTAAGAGCCTTACATTTAGCCTGATCATGTGAGGTATAATACTGTGCTGCTGTATGCAGGGAACCCACAGGCCCCAGGGGCTCTAGTCAGCTCAGAGTACACTAGTCCTAAACTACACTCCTCTGTGGACTCTATAAAATGAAGAACTGGGAAAGAAGCGAGAACAAGAGATAGCAAGTAAATGTGTCCTTTATTAATTAATTTCACAAACCATTTATTACAATTATGGAAGCTTCTTTTTTTTATATCATCTGAATTTCCACGAAAGGAGGATATGCACTGCAGAAAATTGCACATTAGTCATATAGAGAGGATGAGTGGCCACAGAAAGTGTGAACCATATTCTTTGCTTCATGACAGGAAGCAAACGACTTCCAAGAAAAATAACATTATCTGGTTATGAGCCCATATAAAACAAATGGTCAATATAGCTCAATAGCCAATATTGCCTGCTTTCATGCTAAAGGAAGAATAGTTCCTTTAATAGTTGGTATTGCAAAGATCGCCAAACTCTCTCTATATATCAGTTGTACTAAACAGCAACCATAATCAGACATCTTGGCCTGTTTAATTATACATCAAACAGTAGTACAAAATTACATAAACATTAGTTTGTTAATGGAGGCACAGGTTGTATTAATGTGCAGATCTTTTAATACTGCTGAGCCCTGACAAGTCACCACCCTACATCCACTCCAAACTACTATTATGGAATGGGAAAGGAAAATCTAGAGTAACTGAAGCAACAATGGCCACATCCCAAACAGTATCCTATGTCCTCAGTAGGTTTAGAGCTCTACTCTTGGCCACAGACCAAATATATGAGGAAGGGCCAAAAGCAGAACCCTGTGTGGAGAATAATGAGACGGTCTGGTGATGTGTCTGACCGGAAGGTTAATGATGTCAATTCAAACTAAGTTCAAGCAAACCCCTTTCCAAAACGTAAACATTAAGTAGGCTAACACAGGAGCCAAACCAGTGCCGAATCTGCCGATTTGGCCAAATGTTATTATTTTATGTCACAATTAGTCAAATCCTATTAGTCAGAAAACAGAGACACAAGCTGTGGTGAGCTCTCAATGAAAAGTAGCAGTGGGTGAGAGGAAGTGAAGACAGGAAATGGGTTGCTGATTGGCATGTTGGTTACTTGGCTGTAAAGACGAGGAAATACTTGAAAAGCAGCAGCTCTGAAGGAATAAAGAGAGGGGGAGAAGGACACGGTAGAGAAGAGATGGAGAGTAGAAAGGCAAGAGACAAGGGGGCTGAGGGTAAAATGGTGGTGGAGGTCAGAGAACAATAGCAAGGAGAGGAAGAGAGAGGTGGTGAAGAGGAGTGGGCGACTTTAAAATATACAGCATTTCCTCTTTCTCTGGGTCTCGGGCGGCTCTAGGGCAGCTAGGATAGCTTCATCAAATACATTCTTCAGCCCTCGCTACAATGACAGAGGGGAGGGGAGAGAACAACAGCACTATATTAGCACAGCTAGCACAGGCACAGTGAAAGAGAGGGAGATGGATATAAAAGAGGAACATGGCCGAGCAAAGAGGAACACTGTCTGAAACAGATAGAATTAACCACTTAAGCCTTATGTTGTAAGTTGGCTATGCGAAAACAGTCGATTCTGCAAGCTTGTAGAGCTGCTATTTTGGAGTACAAAATGTCAAATTTGTTTTCCTATAATGACATGCCCAAAACAGGGACGCCAGGGTTAATGTGGTTAAAGAATGTGTGTGGGAAAGACATGACAAAAAGAGAAGGAGTGTGCGGCCACAGACTAGACACAGAGTAGTTCTGTTAGCTGGGCTGTGAAGCAGAGGTGTGGATGGAGGGATGCTCCCCAGACCGCAGAGGTAGCGGACAGGAAACAGGATATTACATCAGCAGCTGTGCAACAGCCCCTGCTGGTGGGGGGGGCAGGAAGGAAAGAGCAGAGAGACTATTGTTCTCTTCCAGCAAGGCCCGTCCCCACAGCCTGGGACCCGGCAACCCGCCCGCTGAGCCTGGTGTCAGCTTCTTTCTCCCAGAGCTGATGTTACATGACTGGTTGTGAGAAGGCAATCACAGTAACATGGCCAGGGCCATGCTTGAGTTGAGGATCAAGGTTAACTAGCTCTACCAGAAAAAAAAGGTGCTTTTCTCTCTCCGTTCTGTCTGTCATCTGCTTAATGTTGTTTAATTTTGGTTTTAAAAGTCTGAAGATAAACACAAGTACTGTCACAATACATGCAGGAAAGGTTGTGTTTTTCACTCCAACAATAATCTTTTTTGAAACCTGACAGAGACTTAACTATATCAGCAATCAAAAAACGCCAAAAGAAATCCCATGAAATATGGGGTTGTGGTATAAAAAAGGTTTGAGAACCCCTACCCTTGGGTAACATTACATTATCCGTTTCAAATACGCAAACCACAGCCCTGATCTAACCAAGTATACTATGGCCTATACAGTACATGTTTCTCCTGAACCATCGAACCTTTATGGGACTTGAATCAACAGCCCCCCTGACCTCATGAAGTAAGACAGGACAGTGAGATAAAAAATTATCAACATTCAGAAATAGAGGAACAATATGCATATGGGTCAGGGGACATAATGTTCCTCTTTACACCACTTTCTTGCCTTTTTACCTCTGAAGAATATACTGTACCGTATGTGAGCGCATGTGCATTTGAGTATATGGGCCCTATCGTGCGTCCCCGTGGCACAATGTGCTATCCGTTAATTACGCACAAGGTAGCTGCCGTTAACTCTAAACGACATAGTGCGTCAGCTTTACCCACTGAACATTATGCCGACTGCCATATTTGCGCCTGGAGGTGTGGCTGATGGGCGTGTAGTTGAGCTATCTGTGAAATTGCGACCTTGTCCACACGCGTATGGGAAGCGCATTGTGGGTCCTCAGACCACCTGCTATACAGTTGGTTGTTTACAAGAGCACGCCTGAAATGGAAATGTGGGGCGTACATTGAGCATGCATGCAAGATCCCAGAGCCGATCTGAAAGACTCATATTTCGGAGTCGGCATAATGTATAGCGGGTAACGCAGCCGTAAGTTACCGTTTGGGGACAGCGCCAACTGCCTTGTGCGTAATTAACAGGTAGTGGGTAGTGCCAAGGGATAGCGCATGGCGCAAGATAGGGCCCTCAGTCTAAATAGCTCTTACCTGTGTCAGGGCTGAGCACTCCACGTATTTGACGGCCTTGAGGTCCCTGGCCAGTTTCTCGGCTGTTTCTGGAGTAATGGGCTTCTGCTTGTTCTTGGCCAACTTCTCTATAGTGGACGGGTCGTCCCGCAGGTCGATCTGAGTCCCCACCAGCAGGAAAGGCGTCTTTGGACAGTGGTGGGTGATCTCTGGTACCCACTGGACATCACACAAACACAGAGAAATGTAAGGATACGAGCAAAGCCTTGGCTCGCACATTTGTCTGTAACGGTATTAGGCATAGATTTGAAGACCATCAATTAAAAGTGGGTTTAGTAAAATGTGTACAATAAGATCCTGAAATGAACTCAGTTTAAAACGGTTATTCAAACCCAGCTTTACTACTTATAGGAATTTGGGTTGATTATGCTTAGAATGATTAGAATGGTGCCCAGAACAAGGAAATGACAGACAACAGAATAAATATAGTATAAATGCTCCGCATATGGATTAATATTGCATCGAGGTTTTAATGTCAGTCAGGCACAGGTGGTAGCAGTAATGATTTTGGAGGTGAGGTAGAGCTGTGTGTCATCAGCGTAGCAGTGAAAACGGAGGCCGTTATGCGGCGAAGGATCTGTCCGACAGATTTCAACTGTAGTGTCTGTTAAACACATATTGCACTATGCAGTAGCAATTGTGCAAATTCCTTTAAGTGAAAACCACTTTTAAAACACTTGTTGGTTTTGAAGTCATTTTGAAATGTGCAAACTGCTGGTTGAGCACAAAAGAGTTTTCATTGTATTTGACAGCTGCATGTTCAGGAAAATGTTTAGATCCTTTGCACATTTTAGATCCTTCTACTATTTTACAGTTACCATTTTACATTTTATTTGTTCTTTTTATGTTATAACATTTTGTATACATATAAACAATAGACAATAAATACTACTGAAATACAATGTGAAAGATATCCTGCTAAGCTACAGAAAAATAAACCTAATTGCTGCCCTCATACTTCCCCATTGTCTACCTTCAAAAGCATATTTATTAGAATTTGTTTGGAGAAAGGAGAAAAGCTGCCAAGTGAGAGACAGAAGAGAGAAAAAAGACTTGCCTTTTCTTTAACGTTTTCGAAAGAGGAGGGGGATACGACAGAGAAACAGACAAGGAAAACATCTGTCTGGGGATAACTCAGAGGTCGTAACCTGTCATAGTCCTCCTGACCTGGAGAAACCACACAAGCAAAACGTGTTAAAAAAAACACAGGTTTAACATCATAACAATTAACAATATAACAAACACACACACGTACGCCAGGCTGTCTGCTGCCTGTCAAACAGATCAGCTCAATACCCAGTCTGCCAATCTATGGACGACACTTATACTACAGAAAGCGTCTGTATCAGCACACGCTTCAATGTAACGGCCACCATCCACTCACAATCTGAACTGTAGGCATTCTACATGAGTACCACTAGTCAACTGTAGCATGTAACAAGAAAACACATACCCGCAGTATCGAACAAGCCCAAAGTGTAGGGCTCGCCTCCGATCATTACAGTAACAGCATAGTTATCAAACACCTACAGTTTGGAAAGAGGGAGGAAGAGAGACAAGTTGTTATAAATCAGTGTGGACACACACAATGTTATGTGATAGCTGCATATAATCTCTTGGCTTCATCCACTGACCGTAGGTACATATTCCGAGGGGAACTTGTTTGTCGTATAAGAGATGAGCAGACAGGTTTTACCAACTGCTCCGTCCCCAACTACAACACACTTGATGGTCTGCATAGCTGGCTTTTACACAACTCATTCAAGATCTGGAAAAGAGAGAAAAACAGGTTGTGTTTCAATAGTGAGGGGCTACAGCAGAAGCATCACACAACAGGCTAACAACGGCCATGTGGTCGACAAGATGACTGGATTTGAGATTGAACAAAGTGATGAGCGAGAACAGGAGATGACAATGAGAGACTTCACAGTGCTCGCTTTCTCTACTATGGCACTAAACAATTTAACAGCTGCTAAGCAGGTTGGAGCAGTTACTGGGAATATACAGTACATCTACAAAAGACCCGTTTTCAATATAGTTGGAATCATAAACAGAATCTGTGAGGAAAACAAAAGCAGTATTTCAAACAAGTGGATTATTATGCCATGCCACAATGATGCAAAAAAACGTTAAAGCTCCATAATTCCAATAGTAATCATTGATAGTGTTTGACCAGTCACAGGGGTTTTTCCCATCTCTCCAGATCTTCCATAAACAGAAAATAAATGTATTCACTCAGGAGAGAGAAACCAACAAATATAATTTATTAGCTCCAGTACCACTTTTGTCTGCCAATGTATTTGTTTTATCAATGAATTCCACTTCTTTATCCTGTATGAATACTGTATGAGTCCTGAAAATGTACTGTATATCCTCCTTCATATTAAAGAGTAGCACAACAACACTTTTGGCAACCCAGTCACTTTCAAATTACCAACAAGTCTGATGTACACTGACTCGCTCTCAATTCCTGTGTAAACCCATACTGTCCGCGACCCAATAAATGTGGTCTGATCGGCACCAGGTTTTTAGGAGCATCTTCTCTACGACTACTTTGCCTACTTTGACATTATAGATTTTGTGGCGGCCAGCAACATTGGATATTTGATACATAATTCAACCGGTTCGTGGCTCTTGATAGAGAAGGCGGTTCAGCTGTCAGTAGCGCACACATCTGCACATCAAAGCATTGCGCATTAGAATGAAACGCTTGTAGAATAATTCATGTGTTAAATCCAGTCCGACTGCTGACGGTCATTTTGAAAAACAGCTCAAGTGTGCAACACTGCTCTAGTATTGTATCGTTACAATTATATACAATATTTGAATCAATATATTTATATAAAAAATATAACATTTTCAGTTAATTAGGCCTAAACAGATAGTGGTTCATGTTTCATTTAAAAGGTTAAGAATTTAAACATCAAATCCCTATAAAATACAGTCCATAAATTTGACATGCTGTCTGACTACAAGTTGGATAATGTGTACATGGTATTAGTTCCGCCTCACTCACTTTGCTGAGCTATTCTTGTCCTATTGGATCGACAATAAACCACCCCCACTTACACGCAATCCACAGTCACTGTCAGCAACACAGTAACTGTGTCACTGTCAAATAAAAATTGTCACTTGCTAAAAACTATTACAAATGTAAGTGCACTGTGTGTGTGTGTGTGTGTGTGTGTGTGTGTGTGTGTGTGTGTGTGTGTGTGTGTGTGTGTGTGTATAATATATATATATATATATATATATTCACACACAAATCTATAGCACATACAGTATATACGTGCGTAAACATAAACACACACAGCTAGGTAGAAGTAGCTTCAAATAAACAGCAATGGATGTCACTTGATGCTCATTAGCTAACACTTTATTAGACAAATATTGGTAATGTATTACATATCAATATCATAACATCATTCATTAGTCCATTTATGCTTCTCTTTGGCCCCGTCTCCTTTTTTTCATAATTTTCTCCTGTAACATCCGCTCTACAATGCCTACATATCAGATTTACACCTGCCTCCAATCCCAAATCCAGTGCAGGTGACCTAGCCTCGCGTGGCCAGACAATATCACACGACACACTGCGTGGATATTAGTCTGGTCCCTATCAACGGTAGATTTTTTTTCCAAGGGGCGGTTACAAAATATCCAAACGGAGTTTAACGGACTCTATTGGTTAGACCTAAACCAATCAGAGCAGTGCTTCCTTGTACGAACCAATCAGAGCAGTGCTTCCTTGTGATAAGCCCGCCCACATTTGGATACTGGGCCCTGGTTGGTTCCGCACAACTGCGGAGGGAGAGAAATGAAATCTCTATGGAGGGGGACCAGACCTAATCTGCCGAAGGCTAAAGTGCAATTTTGCAAAGGCAGATTCGTCTGGAACCAGGCTACAGGTGACCATCTATTTGAGTAGGAGAGCTGTTTTCAGGTTTACGTTTAACGTCATTGCGTGTAACCAGCCTGCCAGGACACCTCTCTGAGAGGTTGAAGTAGGGTGCAATTCCAAATGTGGAGAGGTATGCAAGTTTTGTTTCCCCACAAGCACATTTGGCCACTATTCGTCAATCAGCAGCATAGCTCTGAAAAGCTCATATGTGTTAGCACAGGAGCTGTACGAATGATGCTGAGCCTGAGTCCATTGTTTTAAAGTTTCAGTTCACACGTCCAAACTTGGTCAGAATCAGAAATATAAATGGTTTATCAAAATGGTCCATGTCAGATAAATTTCTGACCCAAACAATGTTCATAAAGGATTATTATAGCACCTCAAACTTGGCTGTTTTTGCCTTCATTTAGAATTCCAAAATATATGAATTATGCCAATATGCCACGTCTGTAGAAACAACCCCTCATTAATATGCCACGCCCCTGGAATCAACCTGATGTGGAGGCACGTCAGGTGTTAATGCATGCCTTTGAAGAAGATTTGATTGGCATGTCACAGATGACGTTACTCACTACCTGAATTTCAGTCACACCTGCTTTCACAAAGAGGGCAGGTCTTAAGGCCCGTTTTGGAGGTAAAAATACATATAATGCTTTGGAGAAAAGGAGAGTAGTACCAAAAACCACCAGGATTTTCATGGATAAACTTCAAAAGCATGACTTTGGGTGGAGTGGCACTTTTAAGTACCCACAGCACGTTGCATTATGCGGTAGTCAACCGGTTAAGCGTTGTTTGACATCGTTCAGCAGACTATTGGCTGTCTTTATGATTTTTGCCTTTGGCATGACTGATCAGAGCTGCTTGTTGCCAAATGCCAATATCAAAAGTTTTGGTGCATAGCCTGCAACTAGCATGGCTCGAGTCTTTGCCTCTCTCTTGAACCAGTTATTAAATGTAGTTACGTACTAGGGTTCAAAAGTCATACATTACTGAACACAGACAAAATTCCAACTTGCATTTTTGTGGATAAACAAACTGCTTGTGCTTGTAAACTTAACCTCCCCGCCACCAACTGCATACTGTTCGACCAATGTGTATCACGCGATTGATTTATACTCCATCATAAAAGGGTATATCATCATATGTCAAAAAGCAGATCTACAAGCTATAGGAGGTACTACTGTGGCCTACTGGCTCTGTCTACAAAGAGATTTGGCGATGATCAGTCTGGCGGTTTATCAGATTAGCTCCGGACACCGACACAGACTGACCTGATCTTATAGACACATATTCCTGCAGAGCCAGACACGCTGTAAAACATCTTTAATGTCGATTAGGCTTTCTACAAATACATTGTCCTCCTTGCAGTTTTTACGGTGTGGCTGATGGCAGGAGAAAACGCCATAATAAGGCCGGCTACCTCTGTGTGCTCAACATGCACCCTCAACTGATGATGCACACCCTAACCCTACGCTGCAGTCTTATTCGATATGACCCAGTAAGGCCTTTTACATTATAAAGGCAGTCGGAGAGCAATAACAAATTAACATCTTTCTGTTTTAATTTGGCTGTATGCTCTCTCTTTGTTCTATTTGGCACACATTCTCATTATTATGTACCAAATGCAGTGCACGGTATTGTTTAGGTAATTTATACATTTTCTAAACATAGCCAACCAGTAAGAAGTATTTTCAGACCAATTACTCTCTAAATATGAGCAGCAGTTATGTGAGCACGGTCCTCCTCCTAACTTACTTTACGGTTTTATTTTTTAGCAACAATTCAACTTTCCTTTCTGACTCTTTCTCTGTATGTTTTAGCGTTCAAGTACACACATACACCATGCAAAACAGTGTGTACAAGAAACAATAATTATAATGACCAAATATTGTAGGCAGAGTGTGCTCTGGAACAATGTGCAACTGACGTGTTGTGCGCTCCTTAAGGTCAACTGCGACTTCACGTAATACTCAACTGTGTGTGGTGTAAATTAATAAATAAATACAAATCTGCATCAAAGATTCACATACAGCATTTCCTGACATATCGATTCTAGCAGTGGCCACTGCCGATACATGTATCGAAAAGCATGACGATAAAATATATTGCCATATCGATTGTTTTTAGCACAGCCTTACTTTTTTAAATGAAGATAAGCCACTTTACTAACATACGATCGTCCTTGGTGATCTGAGATTATCTGTGGTCGATCATTTGGTGCATCTATAACAAACTACTAATAACAACACAGCACTTTACATTACAACTATATGATTTAGCTTTTTGCCTTACCTAAAATTAGATTAAATTAAATTTTACCCAAACCAGTTGGTGCTGGGCTTAAATGTCAAGCTCTGTGTACCTCCGTTTATTTGTCCACTGTCCAGTCATTTATAACAGAGTCCTCTATCTGGGGGTCAAAGGGCAAGGACGGACTGGCCATTGTTCATTCTTTTCGTAATTTAATACAGAATCTAAATGGCAGAATGATCCTACAGACATCGCTGCCAGAGAATCGTCCGAGGAACAAATGGGGAGCAGAATGTCCTTCACACACGTAGGTACACACCTAAGTTGTTGTGCTACCATAAACTTAACAATCTGTCAGAGATGGAGAGTTGGGGGTGGGTGGGGATAGAAAGAATGAAGGTAGGCTACATCCCAAAATGCCTCCTGTTTGGATTTTCAAAGCAATTTGAATATCAAACAAATACACAACACAACAATGCACCTAAACTTCAATATCAAAGATAAGTGAGCATACACAGTAAACTCCTCAGCATGTATTTATCCATTTGTGACTTATAAATGTAACCAAATGGACCATAATGGGCCCATTTGGTTACATTTGTTCACCGAGTTAAATGAACACTGAGGATTTTACTGTGTATGTATGTCATTGCCTTTCACAAATTGTGGATGGCATACCACAAGTGAAAGAGCACAATTAGGGGTGTAGTGCTTTTGGACATGATATGCAAAGCACTAAAAACACGCTTCCTGTGGACATGGCCCCTTGTAAAATCAAAGTTGTTTTTGTAATTAAATGGCAATCAAAGGAAAAGACACACGACCTCTCTGCTCTCTCCAATGCTGAATGAAGTGACCCATGATGGTAATGGTGAAGGAGTCTTCAAGAGATGAGAGAAGTACTAGTGAAATAAACCCTATCAGACATTCTATCAGATATAACGTTTTTTATCTATATGCTTTTTTACTGAATTATTTAACAGTATCAAATATATACAGTATAATATTCATGCAACATCAGACCTTAACCTCAAAAATCCATGATTTGATGTTGATGAACTGGTCTTATTATACAGTACGTGCACTACGTGGCAAGCCTGCACCAAACGTAAACACCACAGAAGAGAACATATGGTACTCTTAATTCTAGACATGCTGCAAGTAGACCAAATCACCTGCACAGTGGCTGCCAAGCAGCTAAGTAACAGCTTCTCATCTGACGTCTAAGAATGGTAATGTCCTTTATCCGAGGGAATGAGGCTGCTAGATCCTCAAGCAAAGCTCTCTTTTATGTGACAGATGACACTTTGCTCCCCCCCATTCCTACATATTGGGTGAGCAGACCTCCTATCCCTCTCTCCCAATAGTGGGTCACTGCGGCTTTAAACTGGAGCATAACGTCATCTGTTTAGTCGTGCTGCACAGCACCATTTAGCTAGCTAGGACATGAGATGACCATAGGTATCAATCTAGGAACATTAATGCTACCATGATAATTAACTTTCACAATTAGGATTCTTGTAAAAAGTACTGACCCTGAGAGTAGAATCATTGTGAGACTGGAGCATGCATTGCACACTGAAACACAATGGCTAGATGGCAGTATAAATCAAAATGAAAAGTAATATCATTTAAGCCTACATAGGAGGTCAGCATAACATTTTTCTGGAATATTAAAGAACACAATTTGATTGCAGTCTACAGAGTAGTACAGGAAATCAACACAGCTTTGCAGCTAACTTTGATAGAGCTGTATTAATACCCGATGCCTAAAACAGCAATTGACAAATTTCACTAAGGCAGGATGCCCACTAGCAACAACAACCCCCCACATCCCTATGACCCCACATGAAGGCATTTTTTTCTACACGTCTTTGCCAGAACTTCTGACCACCAGCCTCATATCATCCGTTCTTCCTGCGCAAAATGCTCTCCATTCCTAGTTCCTCCAACGTTAAGATACAGACACCGTCATTCACCAAAACTCTGCAGACCAAAATCATCCTCAGTCTGTCCTCTACAGTGTTATAACATAAGCCTATGCACAGCTCTGCATCACTGGAGGGGGGGGGGGGGGTATAGCAGAGAGGGACACAGCAGCAGAGACCCTGAGGTTGCCGTTTCAACAGCAGATACTGTGACCATAGGGAGAGTGTGGGGTAGGCTAGGCTAGTGAGGGGAAGTCCAGCACAGTCATTCAGACAACTGTTTTATTAAATAAATCCTCCTTAAAAGATCAATTCCGATTCAGTTTGAATCCAAGTAGGCCTATAAATTAACAGAGATAACATTCCTCGCTAACTGTGTCCATAGGAAAATGGGAGCTACCCACATCTCTCCATTTCCGTGTGACCATGTGTGATATGCTTGAAAGTTTAATTTCTCTTCATATGTGCACCACAGCATGCATGCTAGCAGCAAATCCCATCACAAGTTCACAACCAAAGAAACGATGTACAGCTGTCTTTAATCTAGCAAACCTGTCCGATCACAGCTCTTAGCACTGTGTTGATACCAAGTCACCACAGAAGGGCTTTATGAAAACACTTCTGATTGTTATGCTGCTGGGAGGAAAATTGAAAAGGCAAAGGACAAATAAATGCATTTGCTGCATGTGAACTCAGCACACAACTCTTGTCTTGCTAGTACAATGAATCAATCTGCTGTACTGGATGCTCCATATTGGCATGTTTGTTGTCATGTACCTGTCCACTCTAAATGTCTGTTGTACAGTATGTGTCTGTGACTGAGTGCTACAGTTGTAACCCTAACCCTTTGTGTTGTCATCTTCATCTAAATAGAGTTAAGCAACCAGTGAGATTTTCTCAGATTATAAGCCAAAAATGACATTGTATTTCCTAGCCTTAAAATGTTTTCATGGTTCACGTCTAAAAGCATTTTTAGAAGCCCTACCTACCCATTTAGCCAGAATTTGTAGGCCTTCCATTCATTTAATAAAGCTATATTAATGTCGAATAACTGCATCTAGTATGTAGTAACTCCAAAACAGACCGCAATGTGTATGACCAGTTACACATTTTGCATTTTAGTAAGTTAAAAAACTATTACTAGATTTAATTGCTATACCTCAATTCAATATTTTCAAAACACTGCTTCTGCATTTGCTTGTTAATGTAAGCAGTGGATAGGGTATTGCCTATATCCACTGTTAATTTTAACAACAAATCCAAAAATATACACAAGTAAAACTGACATTTCTACATCACACCATCTTCAAGTAAGACATTTGACTAGTACACAAGGAAGCATAGGCTAATGGCTCAAACGCGTGAAAGCAGCTCAGTGGCCTGTGTCATCCCTTGATTTTCTCCACACAACAGCATATGGCACTTCCTGCCCTGAAGGGCCAGTAATGGTTTGCAAACTGTGGCCTACTTTAAGTACAATGTGTAACTACCCAGAACTAGAAAGACTTGCATCCGTGAACACAGACAACTCAGGAATATCTGAACACGATCTTCAACAGCAGACAGCCTTTTCGGTATTAAAGCTGAGATGTGTTGGGAGGTTGGCCACAGCTGCAGTAATGACTCCATCAAACTTAATCCACTCATTTGTGTTTGTAGGCCAGCCAGCATTGAGAGCAGGGCAGCCTATGGGCTTGCTGTGAAAGCTGCTGAGTTTCAGTTTGCTAGGATGACAGTGTGACAGATGCTGGCACTTAAAACAGAACACATAGCTGCTAATTGGAAATAAGCACTGGATTGGACACAAGTGCATCGAGCCTGGAATTCACTTAAACCTTAAATGAGGTAATGATCAAATGGGATGCATGCATCTAATTCTAACTGCACAATGAATAGTACAGTCAAAAGCCCCACGGCTCAAAACAATAGTGTATTGAGTCACATCACATCACAAACGACAGGCTACAGCAAGGTGCTGACTGGCTTTACTACCGGATTTACTCACTTTAAATTCCTCTGTGATTGGTCCCAGTTTGCCTGAAAGCTTTCTTACGAGCTCTTTTCATATACAAGACCCAGTGATGCACATACATTACACAGGCCTGACCCAGAAAAGAGTATTATGCCCATTCACAGCTGATGCGATATTTACAGTGTCAAACATGTGAAAAAAACGATGCTGTTTTAACAGGAATTATTAACAAATGATGGATGCCTTCAATTATTCAAATTACAAGTTACTGTTCTACTTATTTTGGACCAGTACAACATTTTCGCTTAAGAAAAATGAATACGCAGCTATTATTGCTCAATTCTATCTACATTTGCCTAAGTCATTGCAACACAACACACCACAACTCAAAGCTAGTTAGAATTGTACAGTTAATTACAATTAGTAGTGATCGCGTTCAAATCAGCCCACACCGTCCAGGAGACTCCGGACCATAGAGTTATATTCTGCTTCGGGCTCGATCAAGCTTACCTTGATTGGCTAACTATTATCAACTAACTGGTATTTTGGCAACTGTTAACATGATACTTAACAGCAGTTATTGCCAAACGTTACATTTGGCATTAGCAGAAAGAAAAAAACATCAAGGTTGACAACTAGGTCCATGATACAGTATACTATCTTTGATTGTAAAAATGGCTAACGTTAAAGTAGCCCGACCATACTTGAGATAGCGCTGTAACCGCACAACAGCGCCGCTTCGAGGCACGTCACGCTAATGTCAGCTAACATCAACTATTGCTGCTGAAACTGCCGTTGCTCCCTCACTGTCAAACGACCCATTTAAATGGCTTGTCACACAGCCCTGTTAAGCATTTTAACAAGAACGACAGACTTCACACAGGGTCCCATTGCTAACCGGTGTAAACACACCGCAACACTTCTCCCTAGCCGGGGTCGTTATCGTTACTAACCTAGTTAGCCCAGCTGAGCTAACGTTAGCGGATGCTGTTAGTGAATGAGACAGGCATATAAACTATTGCGACCCGTTAACCTCAATGTGGCAATCTCATGCTAATAGCAGTGGTTTTAACTATTAGTAAAGACAGCATTAATCGTTACATTAAGACAAAAAAAGAGAATGAAAAGGAGAGATTTGTTTTCCGTACCGTATCCTCTTATTTGTGTCTGTGCCGGGCGTTGGCAGGCTGGCGCTAGGGGCTTCCCACTCAGCAGAACAGGGACACGTCGCGTACTACGTCACTCGGCATCAACGTTCACCAGTTTCAATATGATTTGGGTTAACTTTAGAACCACTTAAACCCCATATGGGTAACCGGAGTCCCTCAGGGCTCAATACTAGTATAGTTTCGGTTTTCTGTTATTGTCAGAAAGCCTTCGCTGAAAATAGCAGATCGACAAGCTCACGAGATGCAGATGAGCTGTCGATCTGCTGTTTTCAGCTAAAGCTTTCCTCAATCCTCACAATACCGATGCTGGTTTAAGTGGTTAAACTGAAAATGTATTTTATTTTGTGATTTCAATTTCACACCCGTGCCTGCCAGTATCCCATCCAGAAACCACATTTGTTTGTTCCCTGCATAAGAACTTTATGCAATGCATATGGAATTTAAACTGTAATAATTACCAACATTTCGTTTACTGTTTAAATGCCATTCTGATCTCAGTTATTTTCCAATCAAGATATATATTTTTAACATTTTATATAACGGAATTACGCTATGACTGTAACACACTTGCTGTAAGAATCGCACATTTGCTCAACAATTTGGAAATTAGGACAAAATGCATTATTTTGGGGTCAAGTTTTCCACCTCACACATTATTTTTTTCACATTACAGTATGCTTTTGGTTAAGCTGTACCCACAAACTATGTGCCAGAATTAAACTTAATTCATTGGGACATTTCACCGTACTATTTTTCCAACAGTGTTTTAAATATTTAGGTTTCAGCTACGGTTTTCCCTTATTTTAATGGTCTACTATGGCTTTTCCTAAAACCACTAAAGGTTAGTGGTTGTGAACTTAATACAACAAAATCACATACACAAACAGTATATTAAACGATGTCTTGATTTGTCTGCTGCTTGACCTAAATTAAAATCCTATGTTACCGCCTACCATTAGATGGCAGTGTAGCTCCACAACACCAAAAAAAAATCTCAAAAAGATGTGCAAAAAACTGGAATAATGATAACATCTGTAAGAAACAAAAACAAAAGGCTTTATTCTTGAAAAACCACTAGGAAAAATAAACCATCACATTATCCATGTTACATAAACAAGAATATTCAACCAATTTGCAAAACAAAACGAGGGGGAGAAGAAAAAAATGTCTAGAAAATGTAGAGTCGCCAACATCTCAGTTGTGAAACTTCCACACCAGGTTAGGTGGCGGTGGCCACACTCTGCAGCAAGGTGATGTTGTCTCCTTTCAACATGATCCTCCCTGAAATACATAGGCAGAAAGAGAAAACCATGTTAAGATAAGACAGGCAGAGCAATTCAACAGATGTGAAAAAGTGATATACCATGTCAAGTCAGTTCTGGATAAGCCAATCAATGGCCATAAAGGAGTTAATATTCATAAATAAAATACATAGGACTTCTGTGAAGTCATGCTTTAATTTGCTTTGATCTTATCATTCTGACTAAATGAATTGCATGGATTAATCAAATAATAAATCAATCGATCAATAGGGATCTTCTAGGTTAACTCTAGTTAAAGCAAGAAAAAGAAAAGGTTAGGACAGAGACGGCTTTTTGGACTGCATGTGTCTCACCCAGGGGCTTTCTGTTCTTTGTCTTCATGTGGACTTCCTCAGCATCATCTAGAACCAGGTTCATGTACTCGTCAAAGCCCTAAGATGAGAAGGAAATGTGAGCATAAGCCGTCTCCAAAACTGATACTTGATTTAAAGACAAGCATACATTGATCATTTGTGGGAACATGCATGTCTAAATAGCCTACATGTCATTGTTTACTCATAGCTTCAGCCAGTCAGCTGGAGCAGACTGTAAGCTTCATGTTACTCCTTTGCTTGTCTGCACTGCAGACGGACAACCCTGACTCGTCACGGTGCGTTTTAACAGCGGGCGATCAGGATAGTATTTTCCGGAAGTGCATTATATGTCTATGAGAGCCGGCAACTACTGGCGATAGGGCGAAGTGGGCGGGGGGGCGAGAGACGAGAGAGTCGCCCGCTGTTAAAACGTACTGTCAGAATGCTGTACTGAATGTGCACAACACGGGAATCACACACGGTCACTTTAATCAATTCAAAATGATAATGTAGGTAGACGTTCACAACCAGACTCGACGAAGACAGACATCTAAAAAAACTGTTGGTAATAGTCTCTCACTTCCTTGTTGTCACATCGTGTACTTTCATTTCCTTGTTGTTACATCGTGTACCTAGGGCTGACTCAAATAGTTTGAATATTCAAAGCTTCGTTCGATAGCACTGGATTCGAATATGAAAAAAAGTAATTAGAAAAATATTATATATATATATTTATATATTTTGTATTTTATTTTGAGTCAGCTTTCGGCGGATGATTTTTAACGGAGCAGGGAGCGGGTTTATGAAAAGGTAGGAGCGGAACTCGGCGAAGGACCACATGCCACTCCAAGCCGCTTCGGTCGGGGCCGCGCACCACAAATTTCTCCGTAATCTACACAAGTATGTTTACAAATACTTTGCATTAGTTAAGTTATATCACAACCGATCAAAGGCTACGATTATTTGGAACAAAAGTAAAATGGTAAGGTAAATTGTGCATTTATATAGCGCTTTTATCCAAAGTGCTTTACATAGATTGTGAATTACAACATTCATACACCGATGGTGGAGGAAACCATGCAAGGCACCAACCAGCTCAGCAATTAGGGTTCAGCCTAAGGACACTTCGAGACTAATTCTGGGGGAGCCTGGGATCGAACTGGGAATCTCGCGGTTCCCATCTGGCCGCTCTACCGGGCACTCTACCCCTGAGCCACTGCCGCCCATTGTGTGCCGCCCACAGGTTTTGGCTGAACTAACCATTCGTTTTTTGAGTACCCCTTCTCGCCAATCTGAGGATTAATCATTATACCACAGGATTTAATATTGTCCGTCTTAATAAAAAAATACAATGCCTACATGAAAAGGAAACATGGATGGCATATTTTGCAACATTAGTAGCTGTCCATCTATAGCCTGATTATCAGACTGAAGCTGCGTGGAGCTTCAGTCTGAAATTGGCTGCTATTGATCTGCTATTTTCAAATGATTTGGGGCATTACCCTCCACTCCACTCACATGCTCTGCCTCAAGTGCACCCGCACTTGAGGATTGATAGATTTATCTATGTATGTAGCAACATGCGTTTTTTCAGAAAACTGTCCGGATTTATAAAATATTCTAGAATCGACCTCAGGTCTTAATAGGTCAAATGAATGTAAATATTATGGCTTTAAATGAATGAAAATACTATTTAGGTTGCTATATTTACACTGCAATTAATTTATAACTTTCATTATAAATTCCAATTATATTAAATCAATGGGCTCTGAAAGTGAACAAAAAGTTGAAGATCTGTTGGAATCAGTGTAGAGAAGGCGTCTGATGCTGCCTTTGTCTCAGTGAAGAGCTGGATGGAACGGGGACAGAAAGCCTGGCCACAGGATAATGCATAGTGGTGGCCTACCATGAGTAAGGCTATTTTCACCATGTTATGTTAACTTGTTTGTAACCCATATTGTCGTTTATGAAACAATTTTAAAGTTTTTTAGTGCAGTAAATTGACAGGAATAATACAATACATTTATATCGTATCACTATCCCAAATGTAAGACATTTTAATTTGAACTTACAATGATGCATCCCTCTATCCGCATGTTCACCTGTTCATACAACCAGACCTGGATCCGTGAGCGCTGCAGCAAAGACAGAGGAGGAAAAGATTATGGCCAAGATGAACAACTTAAAGTATCAAGTACTGACACAAAACATGATCAAAGAATGAAGTAAAACATAATAGACATCAAATACTTACATTTTGTAAATACCTGAAAATGAGGTTCTGGTAAAAAAAAGAGTCAAGGGAAAAATGTTGCATATCAAAGCAAAAGGCACAAATATTGCTATAATCACATGACAATATTATCCGTGCTTCTCCATTTAGGTTCATATACTGTTCTAGCCTTGGATCAAGACTATCATAGATGTATTTGATTGATACAGTAGCACTGCTTCTGCTGTTTGTTAAGAGTTCACTGACTGTTCAACGGAGATCTGTTGCACGGTTAGCTCCATAAAGAACCTCTCACTCCGCTATACAGCTCCGAGATGAGGCTCTATGTGGTTCTCATCCGGGATCGGTCGAACGTCCGCCAAGGCTCCGCTGTTTACCCTTTTGTATACATCGTATCCCAAAACTAATGGTAGATTCCAAACCTCACGGATGTTTAAGTTTTGGACCGGAGCATAATATTTTAGGTCTGGAGCGAAACTACCGTTTAAATCGCTTATTTAGTCAGCCTGTGGCCATGTTTCCCATTCAACCCGGAAAACCCCCCTACGTCCGCTGCCAGTACTGCTCCTAGTTTGGCTACAATGGGAAACATGGCCACCGGCGGACTAAATAAGCGATTTAAAGGGGTAGTTTCGCTCCAGACCTAAAATATTATGCTCCGGTCCAAACCTTAAACATCCGTGAGGTTTGGAATCTACGATGTATACAAAAGGGTAAACAGCGGATCTTGGCGGACGTTCGACCGATCCCGGATGAGAACCACATAGAACCTCATCTCGGAGCTGTATAGCGGAGTGAGAGGTTCTTTATGGAGCTATTGCACGGTATGAGGCCAATGGGCCATGTTGTCCATGTAGAACCAAGACAAATGACTACATACAGTATGTTTTATACAGAGTCAGACCTGATGGGTTATATAAATATAACGAACAATGCACCAAGACTTTGCCAAATTCCTCGAATGGTCAGGTAAATAATGATTCTTACTCTTGTCTTGACTTCACTAAATGTACCTTTCTGAATGAACAACTGTGCGTCAATTCTTAGAAATCATACGTATTAAAGCTACCTAGACTAAAAAAATAAAACGCTAAGCTATAACATAATATAACATTAATCAACCATGCCACTGACTCCAGCGGAGTTTCGTCTCTTCAGGTTTTCTTTCACCGTTGGACGATGAATGGCATGCTAACTCTGCTATCGTTGCTAGCAATTCAACAGTTCGTAGAGTTTTTAAAGCAGAAAGGATACAATTGGCTGCACCATAACCTTCTGGACCTTCTGTCCTTGTCCTCTGTACGCCATCCCTCCAGGCGAGTTGCGCGTATCGACGAATAAAACAGTAATACTTTCACGATGATTCTGTAGAATTCACCGAATTACGAAAGCCGCACGTTGATGTTTGCTTCAATGGCGGGGTTGGTTTCTTCCGCATGCGCAAAGCAACCCACGAGTAGTCAGGAGCTTCCGTCGTGGAATTCCACAGCGTCCCCTGGAGGTAGGAGGTCGCGCAACTGGTTCAATGTTTGGGCCGTTTCCAGCCTTTTAGATATTAACAAAATATTGTTTGGTGTGCACAGCACACTACATCAAGAAACTCATGAAAAAAACGTACCATATTTACCGGATGTTAAAACATTGCGTTATAATACATCCCACATCATATGCAAAACAGTACAAATGATGATGATGATGCGTTCACAAATTAAGAACAATAATTACATTCTCTAAAATCATAATACATTCTCCTTGACGTTGGCCTCTATTATTATCCAAAGTTCTCAAAAAACATTTCCAATCCCAAAAGGATTTTGCTTTAATCTGCTGAATCTTATCTATAAAGTGCAATGGTTTATGCTTCCTTTGTCCCACTTACAGTAGCTTGTTCTTCCTTTGATCCAACTTCTTTCTTTCCCTTCAGAAATTAAGCCAGCCCAACATTCTCAATACATTTGTGCAGGTGTTGAGCAGGGCTTGTCCTAATTGCTGCATAGCATGGGTTGACTGACATTTCTAAAACCAGAATGCAGTGATGTCAGTATTTACATGTGCAATTTCATCTGGTTCATTGTTTGTCCCTAATCCAACCAACCATTTACTGGTTGGATTAGATTTACTGACACTGCTGAAACTTTGTCAGATGCAAATTGGGCCTAGTATAGCAAGTAGTATGATGTTCTGTTTTCCGATATCTTTGGCAGTTGACTGTGTTCATGTTGTACATTTTGTGCAGAATTTTATGATAGCCCTATGACTGTATAGACTTTTCAGATATGCTGCAGATTGATTGACCATGGCTTTTATTTGTCTGTGCCTAGCCCTCTGTTTAAAACCTTTATAACACAGCCAGGGCTATTAGCTCTGCAACATGTGTCCCACAGTTGGCAGATTGGCTGATGGATCTTTGAGCTTCCGAATACATGCTGTCCACATTCGTAAGTGGCTTAACCTAATCTTTTTAATTTAACCTTCAAGTATTCAGCCTTGCACTTTGCTGTATTTTGTTATGGCCATTGTTTTGTGGAGTAGAGCAACTATTTGGTTTTACTATATATGGTTTCATATTTTCTGTCATGCATTATTCATTAGGCCTAAATTGTTTCTTTCGTGGCTTTTAATTATCTTGTTTTTACTTTTTACTATTGTCCTAGTGTTGCTAGAAAAGCACTTGAAGCTCCATTATATACATGGAATTTATTTCATATAATCTGCCATACAAAATAAAATACTTATTTTATTACTAGAACTCTGCCTTGCATGGCTCAATTCCTCTATAGTGTCCATTAGAGGGCGGTGCAGTCCCATAACAAACTGATTGAAACATCACTAGTCTGGCACTCTGGCACATTGACATTCTGCACTTGCCTTCCATCAATGTATTTACGGATGTCACCAAAAGCAGCACAACATGGAGAGAATAAGCCATTAGTTTACGATTTCCATTTTAACAGATTTTTAACACGTTAATCATTACCCTGACAGTTTATGGGTAGGAAGGGCGTATTTACTTACTTCTCTATGACTGAAAAGTCATTAAGTCTATTGGTAGATGTTGGGCTCATCGTGACAATCAGCCAACATCTACCCATAATTGGCTATGGTATTCCCCCAGAATGGCTCAGATATAAATAGACAGTATTATATACAGCAAGATTGGCGATTTCTCTGTTGTGCACAATATTCTTGTAATATGATGAGCTGAGTCAGGGACGGCAGCCTTGAGTGTGCATTTAACAATAGTATTAATAACACACAACATCGGCCAGTCCAGCTATCCACATAGAAAGTGTGATGGAAGTTAGCAGCCGAGGACAGACGGGAGTCCGCAAGTGGGGGAAAGAAAAGAAACAAGGAGCCATGGTGGCACAGGCCACGGTGTCCTGTTTCAGCGCAGGAGCCCCTCGGCCTCATCTTAAAAGGAAGGGGTGCCATGGCTTGTGGTAGCATACGTCGCTCATCAAGGCCATGGCTGTCAAGTGCCACATGCTTGTCTTTGTGCTGTGGGTAGAGGAATGGGCCACTGACACTCAGTGCCACACGCCTGCTCATAGTCACAAGGAGCAGTGCAGGCCAGGCAGATACTGTCTGCAGACCATGAGACTCTAGTTCATCAACACAGGCCTTCAATCAAGGAGGCTAATTGAGTGTGTTTTTATATGCAACATACTCCCATGTTCATAGCCGTGTTAAAAGCAATGTTTATGCACATCCTAGTCTATTTACAATAGCTGGGATAAGCTCAAATCCCATTTATTTCAAATAGGAATAGGTCCTATCTGGGATTGACCCCTGCATGGAATGGATGCTCACTTGGGTTGCAGAAACCCTTGTGCGCAACACAGTCTCTGTACTGACTAAGCTGGGAGAGACAAATCAAAATTAGACAAAATAAGGCGTGAAATGATGAAATCCAAGATGGCGCCACGCTCAGGCGATTTGTCTTGTGCTCCTCTCAACCATTGTCCCCCAAGAAGACCACAAAGCTGAACAATGGCAAAGACAATGACACATATATATCTCTCCTTGATGTCCAGCATGTTGCATTGCATCATATATAACAATCTCCCCACTGTAATACACACACACACACACACACACACACACACACACACACACACACACACACACACACACACACACACACACACACACACACACACACACACACACACACACACACACACACACACACACACACACACACACAGATGGCCAGTGTGCAGTGTTTATTTTTTAAATATATATTTTCCTCTCACTATCCTTCCAACCTTCCTTCTCCTCGTCTAACCCTCGGCTCTACCGTCCCCCACCACTCTAAACCCGGCCAGCCAAAAGGAACTGCCCCGGTTAAATCAACCTCCTCTCTACATCACTTCCTGTTCCTGTTGGTGCTGATTGTTCTGAGGGGAAGGGGACAGGGAGGAGGGGGGGTTGGGTTCTTTGTTCCCCTCTGTCTGGCTCACCTGCTTGACCCCCACCTGACAGACCTGACCCCCCCTGTGGGCCTGGTACAGCCAGCCAGCCAGCAAGCACTCTGTCTCTTTCCTGTCTCACCCGCTGCCTTTCTGACTGACAGGATATTCATAGCATGCGCAGAGCACAGACATAGTTCATTGTACCTTGCCAAATGCTTAAATGCTCAAATTTGTCAATTGTCAGTTTATGTTGTGCAGCATACAGTAGCACTGCTTCTGCTGTTTGTTAGTAGTTTTTTTTTCTTTTTCTTTTTTTTTGCAGTAGATGTGTGGACATTGATAAACCGAGCCCTGGCACTACAACCTTATGAGGCTATTGTGATGGAGTTGTTTCAAGCTGTGTAAACCGTTTATCAATTCACACTCCTGTGTAAGGTAACCTGTTTATGGTGTGCTAAAAATGTGCTATTTTCTGTGTGAAGGCGCCTTGTCTTGTCCTCCTTGATGGTATCACTCAGGAAAGTTATGACATAATAAAAGGCCATTCAGAACCTCTACGGTTGCTGACATGTTTATTTTTTTTATTCAAAGCAGACAATTGGATTTGCCTCTGTAGAGGGTGGGGTGCCTCGTTGTTATTGCTCTAACCTGTGATCTAGGAAGTCGAGCAATTATAGAAACATGTGTAATCATGTCTGCGAAGTCTGCATAATCGTTCCAAATGCTGCGCTTATTTGTGCGAGTCGCTGGGTTAATCCTGCCATCTGTATCAGTTCATGCCAAAAAAAAGAAGAATCTGTTATAATTAAATCTGCTATAAAATTGGACTAAGGCGAAGGACAGACTGTCAAATTCTTACCCATTGTAATGAGTAGTTTTCAGCCAACTGTCCTGCATTTACTCTCCTTTCTGTTCCAAGTGAGAATTGTAATTGTAAAACTGTAATTGTCAGGAACAGGAGGGGGGGCTGCAGCAACAGACAATTGGTAATCAAGGAAGGTGAAGTTCGCGGTGGTCTTTTCTGTGAAAACAAAAAACTTGAGAGTGTCTGACATGTAAATGAAACAAAGTATAAGCACATACACATTCAAATTCACTTAACCAGTTAGCTATCATCCGTATCTAAGTGTGGCTGTTGAGCAGATGTAGGCCCGTAAGGGCTTTGGGAAATGCAAATGCTACTCAGTGTGGTTGCTGTACTGGGGAATCCAAACCACCTGACATCTTTGTCTTTTTAGGGCAATAAAATATGTTGTAAAAGATGAAAATGGTGTGTGTGTGTGTGTGTGTGTGTGTGTGTGTGTGTGTGTGTGTGTGTGTGTGTGTGTGTGTGTGTGTGTGTGTGTGTGTGTGTGTGTGTGTGTGTGTGTGTGTGTGTGTGTGTGTGTGTGTGTGTGTGTGTGTGTGTGTGCGTGCGTGCGTGCGTGCGTGCGTGCGTGCGTGCGTGCGTGCGTGCGTGCGTGCGCGCATGCGTGTCAAATGTTATTTATGTCCATATGATCCCATTGTGTCTTGTAACCTGTGGCTTCCATGCATTGCTTGAGTAATGTCAGCATCAACGAGTGACAGATTGTATTGAACACATTCTGAGAACTTTACTGGGGGACTTCCAGATTGGTCACATCATTTGAGAGAGAGAGAGAGAGAGAGAGGGAGAGAGAAGGAGAAACTGTTTTCAACAAGTTCATACTTTTTTCTATGAAACAATCCATTCAATAGCCATCGCCTTGGACTTGCTCATGCGGCCCTTATCTTGTTTTAACAGGACCGCTGAGATGCACAATACATTTATTTTCCCTCCAATTAACACCATGAATAATATGCAGGTCCGATAAGGGCTTTTTGTTTGAACCGCTGTTTGTGAAAACTAGGAAACGTGGAGGCATTTTTCATTGTGAGGTTGTTTGGCTGTGGCGCTGGGGATCTGATGAACACACTGGCCAGTACTGCTCCAGAGGTGGAGGGGTCAGAAAGCAGAGGGACTGAGGGGGCGGGGGGCATGGGGTGGCTTGCAGCTTTCAGGAAAAGTTGCATACACTGAACAACCCATTGCCCATGGCCAAGGCATTAACCACTGGAACAATAACAGTAGCCCAATACTTTACAATTAACTGCGTTGTATCTGTACTGTAGGTCACCTTGAAAGCTCAATTTGAGCCCAGAGTTCCATCACCTCACTTCCATTCCCGTCCTGACTTCTGCAATAGACAGCATCATGCTGACTGTATTTGTGCCTGACTTAGGCAGCTGCTGCATGCTTTTACAGTCATGATGCTAATGTCAGTCTCTGCGTAAAGGCTGGTGAGTGGAAGGAGATGTGGATGGAGAGGAGAGACAGAGGAGAGACAGATAGAGAGGAGAGACAGATGTGGAAGGAAAAGACGGAGACAGATCATGACACTAACCCCTTCTGAAGGGATGGCTTCCAGATATCCCACCAAGCCAATCAGGAACAGTGAGCAGGGTGGCTGGAGGAGGGATTCAGGGATAAATGGCCAGGGAGCTGGAGACTTGTAGCTGTGAGCCTCAAGCAGACATCCTGGAGGCTGGACAGGGGTGAGGCAGGAGACTAACTGGGCTGGTGGTCCACCTGTTCAGTGGCTCTCACATGCATGGCATGTGTTTGACAGTTGTACAGTTGGCCACCATCAGCGAAACATCATGATTCTGGGTCATCTGCTCATAATCTCTGCTGGCAGATATTGGGTCGTCTGGCACCATTGATCTGCAGTCTCTCTGGCTGTCTCCTTCGGGTTCTCTGTGGCCTGGTGTCTCCTGCCGTGTCTCTTTGGCATGGTGTCGATTTCGTCACCTCCACAGTTCGATGGTGACTGTGTTGGCAGCAGGTGTGCTGTCATCGCTAGTGAAATAGCAATAGTCACCACAGGGTTGTTGGTACTGTTGGACTGAGTACTTGTAGTTAGCACAGAATTATTGTCAAGCTGCAGGGTTTCAATCTTGTAGAGTTGCTGTACATCAGTTCTTGTTGATTTTGCATAGCTTGCTTCTGTGGTGGTCGCCTCTTTGTCCTCCATGGACTGGATCCGGTCTGGATCTGCTTTCAGAAATCTGCTTCAAACAATTCCTTCACCCTTTAGTTCTTTTGAGCATCCATCAGAGATGATGAATTATTGATCCATCCGTTAATGCCAATTATTATTATGGAAAATATTAATATCCAGTCAGGGACAGGGTGAAGTGTTGACAATTTATTGAAGAATATTCAAGCAGAGAAAAATCATTCACAGTAGCATAGCCCCCAGTCCTTCTGGCCTGAGGGACAGCCTGTTGGGCAGAAAGCCCTCCTGAGGTGTCATCTTGGACACCTCTTTCTTATAAACCCAGAGATGCTCTCCTAAATGGTGATAAATATGGACAGCCTATACTAAGCGACAGTAGAATAATAATCATGTTGACTGGTTAAGTTAAGGACGTCCATGTATGTATATGCTAAGACGTACACGATTGTTACACTTATGGATTGCTGAACCAGCTAGAAAGACAATAGTGTGGTGGAAATAGACCTTGGAACAATTGTTGACTATCCTAATGACAGCAACAGGAGTTGTGACAAGACCCCTGCTGTGAAGCTGAACACTCTATGCCAGTCCAAATACAAGTAGATAGATCAGAAATTATTTTGAATAGATTGGACATTCAAAAATGTCTATTACATGGGCGTATCAGAGGCATCCAGGGGACACATTGGTGTTGATCATCATCATCATGGTTTCGGTTGTGTCTGACATCAGTGCATGTTGAAAATCTCCATATATGTGCATTTGGTTTATGTTGTTGTGTATGACATCAGTGCATGTTCTGTCTTGTCTGTACTTTTTACGGGGCCAGAGCTCTGCTCTGGACACGTATTGTTATTCGCATTATTCTGTCACTTCTTCTTCTGCCACTTTTCGCAGTTCTGGCTGAACCGCGCTGTCGGTTTTTACGAAACTCGGCCATATGGTAGATGGTCATGAAAAACGATCAAAAAATAATTCTCACAATCTTTCGTCCAAAGGTGGCGCTATAGCACTCAATTGAAAATGCCAACTTTGACCAGGTACAATTCATGCCCTGTTTGACCTACAGCCATGAAACTTGGATACACATATGCGTCTCCTCATGCTTAACAACTTTCACACTCTGACTTTTGACCTCTGACCTTTAGATCTCCCACCATTTTGAATTATATGAAAAACAGTCATTGGCTCCTAACTTCTGCATTTTTTCACTTATGGAAAATCCGTTGGAAATTTTTGTAGAAAGTGGTCCAAAGTTCAAGTACGAAACGTTTCGTGCAGATTGCTCAAAAATCCCAGGAGGAGATAGATTTTAACTATTACAGTTTTATGAAAATTATTCATCTGTGCCTAAAACATACATGCAGACTCACATTTATTTGAAACTTTGCAGAAATGTACAGGGTCATTCCAAATATCACTGAAACCAATCTTACTCCAATTGGCCAAAAGGGGGCGCTATAGCAATTTTTTGAAAAGGCAGACTTTAAACAGGCATAAGTCATGCCTCGTTTGGCCGAAAGTCGTGAAACTTGCTTACACATGTGCCTTGACTCATGAGGAACACACGTATCGATTTGACCATTAAGCTCCGCCCTTAGATTTTCCGCAATTTTGAGCAGTTTGAAAAATACTTGTTTTTGCCAGTTCTGGCTTAACCGTGCATACGCTTTTTACGAAACTCGGCCATATGGTAGATGCTCATGAAAAACTACCAAGAAATAATTCTCACACTCATTCGTCAAAGGGTGGCGCTATAGCACTCAATTGAAAGTGCCAACTTTGAACAGGTACAACTCATGCCCTGTTTGACCTACAACCATGAAACTTCGATACACACATGCGTCTCTTCATGCCCGACAACTTTCGTGGTCTGACTTTTGACCTCTGACCTTTAGATCTCCCACCATTTTGAATTATATGAAAAACAGTCATTGGCTCCTAACTTCTGCATTTTTTCACTTATGGAAAATCCGTTGGAAATATTTGTAGGCAGAGGTCCAAAGTTCATGTGGTAAACGTTTCGTGCAGATTGCTCAAAAATCCCAGGAGGAGATAGATTTTAACTATTACAGTTTTATGAAAATTATTCATCTGTGCCTAAAACATACATGCAGACTCACATTTCTTTGAAACTTTGCAGAAATGTACAGGGTCATTCCAAATATCACTGAAACCAATCTTACTCCAATTGGCCAAAAGGGGGCGCTATAGCAATTTTTTGAAAATGCAGACTTTAAACAGGCATAAGTCATGCCTCGTTTGGCCGAAAGTCGTGAAACTTGCTTACACATGTGCCTTGACTCATGAGGAACACACGTATCGATTTGACCATTAAGCTCCGCCCTTAGATTGTCCGCAATTTTGAGCAGTTTGAAAAACACTTAAACCCAGGATTTTTCAGCTATTTGCGTGAAACTGTATCATCTGTGTGATCTCCTTTTTCACAGTTTCTTGTCTGTTGGGCCAATGGCGTCTCCCTTAAATGAATGCCTCACAATCTCAAGGTCGCCAGTTCAAGCCTCACTTGATGTAGACTTAATTTAAGTTGAATTGCAAACAACATGACTGTATCAATGAATACATGTGCAAATGGTACAGATAACCTGAAATGCTTATTTGAGAGTACGTTTTTTACGTATGACATACTTCATTCTGAAAATAGCTGATCTACAATCTCACAACTTTTCATGGTTTGTGAGCTTGTAGATCGGCTACTTTCATTAGTTTTGGTTCTGAGGAGATGTACAATTTCTTCATTGGTAAATGGCTTGTGAACAAGTGATCTTAGTGTTAGTGAAACAGGGGCTTGGTTCATGAAAGAAGGCAAGAGTTTATGATCGTCAACAGACAATATCAGCCTGGACAAAGCTATAGCACTATAGGTAGTGTTGCAGCCTATTAGTCTGAAGGTTGAGAGTTCGAATCCTGTTAATGGCAGTAGGTTGAGATGTCCAATCAAACCATTATGTTTCCATCTCTCTCTCTCATCAATCTATTGTTTCCATGTCACTCTCTCTCTCTTCAATCTATTCCGTTTCCATGTGTCTCTCTCTCTCTCTCTATTCACTGGCCCCGTATTATCGCTGCTTGCAGCTATATTGATAATTGTTTTTCGCTCCCTCTCAATTGAAGGCTAATCTTAGTTCTGGCTTAACCGTGCTGTCGCTTTTTACGAAACTCGGCCATATGATAGATGGTCATGAAAAACGATCAAGAAATAATTCTCACAATCTTTCGTCCAAAGGTGGCGCTATAGCACTCAATTGAAAATGGCAACTTTGAACAGGTACAACTCATGCCCTGTTTGACCTACAGCCATGAAACTTGGATACACATATGCGTCTCCTCATGCTGAACAACTTTCACCCTCTGACTTTTGACCTCTGACCTTTAGATCTCCCACCATTTTGAATTATATGAAAAACAGTCATTGGCTCCTAACTTCTGCATTTTTTCACTTATGGAAAATCCGTTGGAAATTTTTGTAGGCAGTGGTCCAAAGTTCAAGTGTTAAACGTTTCGTGCAGATTGCTCAAAAATCCCAGGAGGAGATAGATTTTAACTATTACAGTTTTATGAAAATTATTCATCTGTGCCTAAAACATACATGCAGACTCACATTTCTTTGAAACTTTGCAGAAATGTACAGGGTCATTCCAAATATCACTGAAACCAATCTTACTCCAATTGGCCAAAAGGGGGCGCTATAGCAATTTTTTGAAAAGGCAGACTTTAAACAGGCATAAGTCATGCCTTGTTTGGCCGAAAGTCGTGAAACTTGCTTACACATGTGCCTTGACTCATGAGGAACACACGTATCGATTTGACCATTAAGCTCCGCCCTTAGATTGTCCGCAATTTTGAGCAGTTTGAAAAACACTTAAACCCAGGATTTTTCAGCTATTTGCGTGAATCTGTATCATCTGTGTGATCTCCTTTTTCACAGTTACTTGTCTGTTGGGCCAATGGCGTCTCCCTTAAATGAATGCCTCACAATCTCAAGGTCGCCAGTTCAAGCCTCACTTGATGCAGACTTAATTTAAGTTGAATTGCAAACAACATGACTGTATCAATGAATACATGTGCAAATGGTGAAGATAACCTGAAATTCTTATTTGAGAGTACGTTTTTTCAACGTATGACATACTTTATCTGAAAATAGCTGATCTACAATCTCACAACTTTTCATGGTTTGTGAGCCTGTAGATCGGCTACTCTCACTAGTTTTGGTTCTGAGGAGATGTACAATTTCTTCATTGTCTCCCCCAGGCCGAAAGGCATGGCGCGAGAGTATGTTTTACCCCCTGTCCGTCCGTCCGTGTGTCCGTGTGTCCGTCCGTCATTCGATCTGTCTGTGTACAGCTAATCTCTGGCACCGTTGGCTTGCTCGCAGCCAAACTGTGCACACATAGTCCCTGGATACCAGAGCAGAACCTCTGCCCCAATTTGTTCACAGGGGCCTGTTATAGCGCCACCAGGAGGCCGATTTGTGCAAAACACATGTTTTGACAGTACTACTACAGATTTAGTCCAAAAATCCCGCAAATCGGTACACAGTATCTCTATAGTCATTAAACGAAACGGGTCTTTCAGATTTCTCATATTCCATCCTGATTGGCTAAAGATGTCTTCCAAAGTTTGCAGGAGTGCTCCGTTTTGAACAAAATGCCTCAAATCATGAACACAGCATGCAATTTCCGTGAAATTTTGCACGCACATTCCCATTAGGCCGAGGAAGAACTACCATTTGAACATTTTCAAATCAGCCACATGGTGGCGCTATAACAGGCCGATTCGTGTTTTTACCTATAATTGCACCGATCTGTGTAAAACTTTGTACGCACACTCCCTATAGGTCAAGGAAAAACCTTTGCCCTGCATTCTTCACATCTGCCTTTTATAGCGCCACCAGGAGGCTGACTTATGTAAAACACATTTTTTTATACTACTCCTTCCAATTTTATCCAAATGTCACGCAAATCGGTACACATGATCTCTATAGTCATGTGATCACGACGGATGTGTTTGATTTTTTATATTCCATACTGATTGGCTAAGATTGACATCTAAAGTTTGCATTATTGGCTTGTTTTGAACAAAATTCCGCAAATCATGAACGCACCGTCCAATTGCGCTCAAACTTTGCACGCACATTCACACTATGTTGAGGAACAAATGCCACCCTTTTAACATTGGCCTGTTATAGCGCCACCAACAGGTCTAATTTAGCGAAACACATGTTTTTAACAAAATGCCTCAAATCATGAATGCAGTCAGTGTCCGATTGTCGTGCAAGGCCTAAGAAGAAATGGCACCCTTTTCACGTTGGCCTATTATAGCGCCACCAGGAGGCCACAATAGCCTACCTGACCTGGCGGAGACCTGTGCTCCGAGGAGCACTTTTTCTAGTTGGTAAATGGTTTGTGAACGAGTGATCTTAGTGTTAGTGAAACAGGGGCTTGGTTCATGAAAGAAGGCAAGAGTTTATGATCTTCAACAGACAATATCAGCCTGGACAAAGCTATAGCACTATAGGTAGTGTTGCAGCCTATTAGTCTGAAGGTTGAGAGTTCGAATCCTGTTAATGGCAGTAGGTTGAGATGTCCAATCAAACCATTATGTTTCCATCTCTCTCTCTCATCAATCTATTGTTTCCATGTCACTCTCTCTCTCTTCAATCTATTCCGTTTCCATGTCTCTCTCTCTCTCTATTCACTGGCCCCGTATTATCGCTGCTTGCAGCTATATTGATAATTGTTTTTCGCTCCCTCTCAATTGAAGGCTAATCTTAGTTCCGGCTTAACCGTGCTGTCGCTTTTTACGAAACTCGGCCATATGGTAGATGGTCATGAAAAACTATCAAGAAATAATTCTCACACTCATACGTCAAAGGGTGGCGCTATAGCATTCAATTGAAAATGCCAAATTTGAACAGGTACAACTCATGCCCTGTTTGACCTACAGCCATGAAAATTGGATAAACACATGCGTCTCCTCATGCCTAACAACTTTTGTGGTCTGACTTTTGACCTCTGACCTTTAGATATCCCACCATTTTGAATTATATGAAAAGCAGTTAAAATCTAGCTCCTCCTGGGATCTCAGAGCAATCTACACGAAACTTTTTACACATGAACTTTGGACCTATGCCAACAAAACGGTGGGAGCAGATTTTTGTGAAAAATTGAAGCTTTAATGAGCCAATGAATATTGCAGTTTTATGACAATTATTCATCTGCCCCTAACACATACATGCAGACTCACATTTCTTTGAAACGTTGCGGTAATGTAGAGGGTCATTCCAAATATCACTGAAACCAATCTTACTCCAATTGGCCAAAGGGGGGCGCTATAGCAATTTTTTGAAAATGCAAACTTTAAACAGGCAAAAGTCATGCCTCGTTTTGCCGACAGCCATTAAACCTGCTTACACATGTGCCTTGACTCATGAGGAACACATCTATCACGTTGACCAGTAAGCTCCGCCCTTACATTGTCCGCAATCTTGAGCAGTTTGAAAAACACTTAAACCCAGGGTTTTCAGCTTTTTGTGTGAAACTTTATAATCTGTGTGAGCTGCTTTTTCACCAGTTCAGGTCTGTCGGTCCAATGGCTTCCCGCTTAAATTAATGCCTCACAACCTCAAGATTGCCGGTTCAAGCCTCACTTGGTGCAGATTTAATTTAAAGTGCCTTGCAAACAACAAGACTGCATCAATGAATACATGTGCAATTGTTAATAAAGATAACTTGAAATGCTTATTTGAGAGGGTATGTTTTTGCAATGTATGACATACTTCATTCTGAAAATAGCCGATCTACAATCTCAAAACTTTTCAGATAGCAACGTGTTTCTGAGCTTGTAGATCGGCTGCTTTCACTGGTTCAATTTTATCTTCAACAGACAACCTCAGCCTGGACAAAGCTATAGCACTATAGGTAGTGTTGCAGCCTGTCAATCCAAAGGTTGAGGGTTCGGTTCCTGTTAATCGCAATAGTTGAGATGTCCAATCAATCCATTCTGCTTCTCTCTCTCTTCAATCTATTATGTTTCCATGTCCCTCTCTCTTCAATCTATTCCGTTTCCATGTCTCTCTCTCTTCAATCTATTCTCTCTCTCTCTCTCTCTCTCTCTCTCTCTCTCTCTCTCTCTCTCTCTCTCTCTCTCTCTCTCTCTTTCTTCTCTCTCTCTCTCTCTCTCTCTCTCTCTCTCTCTCTCTCTCTCTCTCTCTCTCTCTCTCTCTCTCTCTCTCTCTCCTGGCCCCGTATTATCGCTGCTTGCAGCTATATTTTCTTTTTAAATTCTAACCCTGGAAGCTGCGCTCCAACAGTTCATATGCATTCGTGCAAGTTATATGTATCCATCTCATCTTGAGAGTGCATGTTGATCTCCATATATGTGCATTTGACACCGGGCATATATTAATTTCACGCTTCTTAGTGTTTGTTAACAGTCTAGCGGCTGAGTTCTGAATTAATTGAAGACGAGATAAAACCTTTTGACCATGTTGACTATGTTAGATCGCCATGGTTACTCAAGAGGTTAGAGTGAGTGACTTCATGCACTCCATATTCAGACATAATGGTCAACCCGGAACTCCATACATTTATATGGTCATGGTTGACGTGAAGCTCCTGGATCCTTACATGATTTGTTTGAGTCCGATGTCATGACCACACGGTTTGTTTGGGTCTGATATCATGCTGTCACAGTCAGTCAAGTCAAGTCATGTCAACTGTTAGCTCAATATAGTGATACTTCATTTTTTAGCTCTGCTCCTATACTTTGATATGAAAAAAATAAGTCTTAAATGAACATTAACACATGGATGCACCGATCTGATGTGGGTGTGTTGGCAATATTCAGTTGACAGTGTGCAACTTTGACTTAATGACGGCACACAATTTACTTCCTTTTTCCCCTTTGGAGAACTGTGTATACTGGATATAGGGTACACACATGATAGTTAAATGCGGAAATAAAATGCATTAAAAGCCAGTGTTCTTGTGGTGGGTTTCCCTTTTCATTAGACCCACCTTTTTAGAACATTAAGTGCCAGGTGTACCGATTCCACTGCTGTATGTTAAACTTCTGAACCCATCATTACGCTGCCAATAATTATTAACATTACTGTCCTCAATCTAGAGACCTTTTAGTCTTGTTTATCTCAGTGTGACACTTGTGGTTCAGCCTTGTAGAATACAGATTAAACATCTGTCAGGGCTTGTACACTGAAATTGTAGAGAACCATTGTTCAGCATTTTAACGTAATATTTTCATTCTTGCAGACGTTTGAACTCCAAATACTGTACTTTTCTTTGTGTTAAGAGCCAAAGCGCATCACACAAAATAGACACAGAAATATACAGAATGTACAATAATAATAATAATGATAAACTTTATTATAGTACCTTACTTAACAATTGAGTAGGACTTAACAAGACAGTAACGACAACACAATTAAACAAGCACCAACCAGGTTAGATGCACCAAACTGAGATTTAAAAATGGTTATTGAGCTAGCAAGCCTGAGGTCCAACGGCAGACTGTCACCAACCTAGACTTAAGAACAACAAGAAGAGCTGAATCCTCAGACCTCAGGCTATGGGCAGTCCCATAGGGCTTTAACAACTCTGCTAGTTAGCTACATGCCAGAGACTATGAAGAGCATTAAATGTTAAAAATAACAACTAGATAACTTAAAATCTATTCAAAAAGTTGCTGGCAGTCAGCGTAGAGCATCTGGGGACCGGGGTTAAAAAGTAAGGATAGAAATGTGTCTAAAAGCCCCGCTGGGGGCTTCCACTTTCACTAAACACCAATGGTTCAAAAGTTATGAAATGTCTGAAAAGGGATGGGGCATAGACAGCACTAGAAGCTCGACATAGGGGGCATGGCTAAATGACACCAACGGGGGCCAATAACTGCCAATAACACCCCCCCCCCCCATAACTGACCAAATTACCAACTGACCAAACAGTCGACATTGTCATTGCCAAGGCCTTGCTGTTAGGCGGGTTAAAAATGTAAGGTTTATCTACTCTAAAGGGTGGTACTGGGGAACAGGTCATAGGGTCACCAAAATCAAAATAGTTCTTCCTACCATGAATGTGCTAACAGAATTTCATCAAAGCAGTAAGGTTTAGCCTCTGAGGAGCATGAATTCGCTCAGCAATTGTCATGGCAATTTGCCCATTGATTTTGATATATCTTGGGTGTAAGTGGAAATGTTGGCCTGAAAGGACAACAGAATAAACAAAAAAGAGCAACCCTATTAACCACAAAACACCCTATACCGTTACAACATTTGCTATGGACAATGTGTGACATTTTGTGTTGCCAATGTACGTGTGTAAACATTAAGAACACTATAGGAAACGTGTTTATGTTTAGAAGTACAAGAGAAACAGCCATTGCGAAGGCAAGTGCAGGCAGTCAAACAGTACAATAGTGGTTAATGTATATCATACAACAGGTAGTTCCGACGAAGCAATCTGTTTGGTTGAAATAGCTATCTACCCGCGCTTCAAACAAGCATGACAGCACACCTAATCAAAATATAACAAGAAATGACACAGTCATATATACCAGCTCGCAGCAAGCTAAACCCCTTGAAAAGTACCGTCAACTGCACTGTTTCAGAGTCATAGCGAATGTCATTCTTATTAAGCTAAATGTTTATGTAATATATATATATAATGTAATATAATAACCGTTCAGTCTGGGTTTAGATTTGTTCTGTTGACTGTTGTTCCCTTCAAATACAAACTGAAAACGTCAGACATTCAAACAGACTCAGCCAACTATAGTCTAGATATTATTCACTCAGAGTACTGTATACTGTATCTACTGCTGCTATAGTTCATCCCAGACGTTTTGCTTCCCTCTTGCACCAGCAAGAGGGAAGCAGGAGCCCTACATAACCCCCCAAAAATACTTATTGTCATATAGGAGTCGGACACAATCCACAGAGCCTTGCCTCCTCTTGATATTGCCACTGTACGATGGACACCTTGTATTTCCAAAACCGTTCATTTGCATGAAACACGGCATCCCCAGAGCCATTTAAGGAATGGGCATCCCTATATTGGGCATGTCAAGCAAAAACTTTTGCTACGTTCGCTGTTGAAGAACAATTAAGTATAAGATGAAGCTTATGTGGCTAAATAGGCATCTCATATGTGGGAATAAAACGGACACAGACAGACAGACAGACAGATAGACAGAGAGATCTCCATATATGATCATGAAAGAGACAGAGACAGACGGGTACAACGGGCACTCTGACAATGGGTACAATGGGTTGTACATAACTGGAGGGGCATGCCTTCCACGGGCATCGGCCTAATATTTGTAAAAGCCACGAGAGTGTGACCACGTATGAATGTGTAAAACAAATACTAAATATGGTTATTCAAGGTTTCCATTCAACAGTGATGATATTTCTTAATAAATGACAACTTGTCCATGGATAGGCTTGGGTTGAAGCATGCGCGTGTGCAGAGACCATTGAGTTACAGTGGCTCAACAATGCCAACAAAGGTCCCTGTTTCTGCACAGTCTGTAATTCACTTATATGGCAGTGCTTCTTTCCCCTCCCAGCCGCTTGTCTCTCTGAGGACAATGAAACACAAGGGCATGTTTCACATTACCAGAATCAAGAGCTGCGTGGAATAAAATGAGCCCTCTGTGATGTTTGAGAGGGAATTATTTCATGTCATAGAACTATTTTATCTTGCTTCCTGTTTTTATCTGTCCATGAAACTGACACCTGCTCACACACAAGACACAAAAGCAGGTGAATACACATACGTGCGTGCGCACAAACACACACACACACACACACACACACACACACACACACACACACACACACACACACACACACACACACACACACACACACACACACACACACACACACATGCGCGCGTGCACACACACACACACACACACACACACACACACACACACACACACACACACACACTGGAAGTGGATCCAAATAAAGTGCCTAAATATGGTGAACAAAAGATATGCAGGGGAGCGAAAGGAGAAGCGGAACAAAAAACAAACAAGTAATGAAATTATAACAATACGGAGAGAGGGAGAGGTAAAGAGAGAGAGAAAGAGAGAGAGAGAAAGAGAGAGAGAGCAAGAGAGTGAGTAGGGTGCGGGTGCCACAATGGCAAGGAACAATCGTGCCGCGTCAATGGAAAAAGAGAGGTGGGGGTGGGGGTGGGGGTATCTGGACAATAGAAGCGATGACAGGAGCACAATGGCTGCAGTGTTTTCAATTAGACATTATCTCATAGACAGAGTGGCAGGTCTCATTGTGTGAGGGGGGCTATTTCAGGGCTGCCTTTGTGTGGGGCACTGCCCCCCCCCCCCCCCTCTCGCCTCCTCTCCTCCTCTCCCCTCAACTACCTCTACCCCCTCGCCCCCGCAGAGGGCCCGTTCCCTCTTCTGTGTGTATATTCGTGCGTGCATGTGTTCGTGCATGTGTGTGCGATGTGGATGTGGATGTGCACGTGCGCGCGCGTGTGTGTGTGTGTGTGTGTGTGTGTGTGTGTGTGTGTGTGTGTGTGTGTGTGTGTGTGTGTGTGTGTGTGTGTGTGTGTGTGTGTGTGTGTGTGTGTGTGTGTGTGTGTGTGTGTGTGTGTGTGTGTGTGTGTGTGTGTGTGCCTATGGAAAGAGAGCAGGCCTTTTATGTGGCCCTGCTATTTGCTTTCCATCAGTCCAGGGCAGACTGTGGGTGGCTAGAGGGTGGACCTCGGGCAAACGGAGAGATGGGATGAAACACGAGGGTGGGTGCAGGGTGAGGAGCATGGGGGATGGGGTAGATACCTGCTTTGACCCAGCCACCTCGCTCGGCATCTCGGTGGCCCAGTCGGCCATCGACTTGCAGTTAGTCACGCTGAGATCAGCACAGCCTCGTGCTTTCAAGAGAATTTCTCTTGTACATAGTGCATAAAGCTATCGGCTCAATCAGGTTATTGTGGTCTATATGTACAGAGAAGTGTTTGTGATCTGGGGCTCACGCTTTCAGCTCGATGTGTTTACGATAAAATGGGTGCAGATGCGTTGTTTTGCCGCTTTCGGCGGATGAGGGCTTGGAAAAATGGTGGGGGTGGGGGTGTTGCGGTCCGTCCGCTTCTCAGAAATAATGCGAACTGCTCTTATCGGATGCGGGCATCTATAACACTTACGTTTGTAATATGCATGTTGATGTGCACACACAACGGCAGTTTTGACAGTTGTCATTTGGGTTCTCAGCCTAGTTCTTCTGTGCGGTTGCACAGGGTTTGTAATGTGTGTACTGTGTACTGGCTCCACCTTACTTGTTGGTAAAGACACCTTGGTTGTCTAAATGCACACATCGGCAGATCTGCCTTATCGCTCACATAATTGTGTCAGCTAAGCAGAATAATCTTCATGAGGTTTTTTCCACTGTTGGTTTTTATCTCAACGTGTTGTCAGACTGTGCTGGGCTCTTCCTTTGGTGTGCATGCTCCATTCCATATCTCTTGGTTCATGACATAAGAGACATTGTTACCATGCATACAAGGGTAGATTTTCTAAATAAACTTTAAATATTCTGACCATGGTAAATTATTTTAGAACAAATGTGTCAAGATATTCACTAACTTCAGAATCAGAATCAGAATTATTTTCATTGAGTTACTTTTACTTATGCAAGGAATTTGTCTCAGTTTGAGTACAGGAATATTCTCTTATAATTTACAACTATTTACTCAAATATGAAAATAATCAAATAGAAACTTGCTAGAAAATGCTATAATATAGGAATATACAATATACACTAATAGACATATTTAATGTGAAACTAGCTTTCATAACAATTATTTTGTCAACAGTGGATCAGTTTGTGTCATGGCCTGATAATAAGTTGCAAAAACATGAAAAAAGCCATTTTTGATTTTAATAAATATTAATCTCGCCCTAATCTTACTGTCAAGAAACTAAGTGCTGATATCAAACTGGTGGATAACTATAATTACCATGGCGCAGTTCTTGATAATAAAGACAATAAAGACATTTCAAGAAAGGTCCAACTAATTTCTCCTTCCTGAGGAAAATGAACTCCAATAGTAGTAGTGTAGTTTAACATTGAAGAGTATGTGCATTTCAGTTTATGGAGTGAATTTGTGGAATGGACCGAGCAAGTGTGGACTTAAAACAAGGTCCAAATGTGATCTTTTTAAGAAGGCATATAAAAAGATGATATTTAAGAGGTATTTGGATGAGGAGGGACTGTGTTGACCGCTTGAGCCCTGGTGTGCTCGTTCAAGGGCTGGCACCAGGTGGGGTAGAAGTGGAAGATCTGCAGGCTCCCAACGAGTTGCAGTGTGGCCGGTCGTGGGCCTCAGTTAGTGTTGGGTGTGGAGTCGGCAGTCAACGGGATGCAGGGTTTAAATTGGTCAACGGGTTGGTTTTATTCATTTCTGTTATTACAACTGTTAATCTTGATGTTGTTTTTTTTCACATGCAGTAGAATCTTTTGTTGTTGTGTATTCAATTGTGATAATTATGAGTTGATAGAGTCTGCATAGACAAAAGGGGGGTAGGAGTTTATACGTTTACACTTCTTTTTTGACTGGACCAGCTGGGAGAGCCCAATAGACGGACATGCTGACTGACTGACTGACTGTTACAGTTACAGAATCGGTTGGTCGGTTGGCCTAGTCAATCTCAATGCAATTGTCCCTCCAGGCTATGGCCGCATATCAATCGTCTCTCCAGGCTGTGGGATGTAATGAGCAGAGTATGGGTTGCATCACAACTTACTGATATGAGTCGGATCGGCAGACTGCCCAAGACTAGAGCTTGCAGGCACATACTGTAGGAGAAGTGTGGACAGTCATTGTTTGTTTGGAGTGCTTAAACTTCCATGTGGTGCATGGCAGTGGTTTTTAGGCTGCCTGAGCACTGACACAGCCGTGCATGGTGAAAACCTCAAGTAACCACTAACCACTCCAATTTTGGCCCCTTAAACCCCTTGAAGTCCTATCTAAAGTAAAAGAGGCCTTTCATCTGAAGAGTGGTGCTCAAGGTTCAGGATAATACACGTCCAAATGCTTGTTATGACTTTTGCTGTACCTGGAGGCATACAATGTGTGATTGACCGTTTTACTGCACAAGACACTACCAATGACTATCCCTCTAAGAAATTGCCCAGAATTTTGCGCATTGCCCATACACAGTCCAGTCCAGCTGGTAGCCGTATGCTAAGTTTCACCTAGTTTGTAAACTTTTACTGATGTTTGATGTTTAAACAGTTTTGCATGGTTCAGTGGTTGGGTAACCTGAATTTATCAAACAAGAATAGTCATAGTAGGTTAATCAGCGTGGCAAGTAATAGGCTATTACATGGATAAGACAAGTCCCAGCTTTGATCTTTATTTTATAGGTGTTTAGAAAAAACAAAATCAGTTTTTTTGCGGGGATAGGGTGGCGTGCTACAGTGAAGTAAGCCTTCATGTAAAATCTACCTTGTCTCTGTGGTCATCAACTGAATACAAAGGCAACTAGTCTTCTACCATTATGACTGTGTACTCCATTTGTTGTTGTGTATTTTGTTTGCTGTTATGCAGTTTTTTTTATGACGACTGTGTATTCTATTAATCTGAACTTGACCCTGACTGCAAAAAAACAACAAAATTCCGTTCTAGCGGTGCAGTAATCACTGAATGAATGAACTGAACAGAAAGGGCTATCTCATGCTGGAATTAAACCCTCTCGCCTTGTGACCTTATCATATGAATAAAGATTCTTATTTGCAGTCATAAGACAGTAAATCTGAGTGTCACACCAATAGTTGCAGAAACATAGCTAAGGTCTGCTTATTTCTTAGGCCAGTGTATCCCAGATATCAGTACTGACGAACATCTGTGTACCATCCTCTCTCAGTCAGCTGTGTATTTCTTAGA